>NC_057863.1:65565293-65865293 GCF_019393635.1 Dromiciops gliroides
AAAGTACATACACACATACATATATGAATATATGTACACATGTGGATATAAATACATATATACCTACATACATACACACATTCATATACATATGCACATACATACACACATTTACAAGTTCTGTCTTCTTTCTCAGTTCCATACTCACAAGTCCAATGACCTACAGAACATCTCTATAATTAAAAATATAATTGGTGTTTTACTAGGTCATATGTTTCATAGATAAACAGAAACTTTCCTTACTTTTGAAGAGAAAAAATGAGAAAGAAAAAAGAAATGTTCACAATAAGTTTATTGTATTTTATTGTATTTTTTTAAAAAATATTCTACACTATGGAAATGCTTATTTTATTCCATAAAATAAAATAAGATAAATACAAGTTAAAAAAAAGAAATAATTATAATAAATGGCTTCTTTCTCAATCTGGTTTTATAGATCAGAATGTATCTGGAGGTATTCTTTTAAAATTTCTTTATTTTATGTAACATTGATCCTGATTTAGGAGGTTTTAGAAATGTTTTCTTATACAACAAGTGAAATATATATATATATATTTAGTGAGGCAATTGGGGTTAAGTGACTTGCCCAGGGTCACACAGCTAGTAAGTGTTAAGTGTCTGAGGCCGGATTTGAACTCAGGTACTCCTGACTCCAGGGCTGGTGCTCTATCCACTGCACCACCTAGCTGCCCCTAAATATAGTTTTATTAACTTCTATAACTTGTAGGATGCTGTACAAAGCCCTGTATGAGATACAGAGAAAAATAAGACATTCTCTGCTCTCAAGGAGTTTTCAGTCTAGCAAGTGAAGAAGACAGTGTGTACCCAGATCAAAAAACCAAAGAATTTTAAAGTTCAATAAGAGACATACAACATTATATGGAGTTCAGAGGACAAAGAGAGGGAAACCTTGGCAGAAACATCACCAGAAGCTTCATGCAAGAATTGGAGTCTGTATTAGTAGAATTGGTGAAGCTGGAGGCAAAGGATTAGGGAACAACGAAGGACATTTCAGACAATTGGAACAAGGTATTTGATAAATAAGCATTTATTAAGTATCTACTATTTGCCAGGAGCTCTGGTAGGTGATGGGAATAAAAAGGCAAAAATAAAACAATCCATGCCCACAAGGCACTTATATTGGAAAAGTAGCATATCAGAAAGTAGCCCAACAATAGCTCAATTATATTATGCTCACAGAACACTTTTCTGAAGCATAAAGGTTGAGAATGGAATGAGCGTTAGATAAAGGAGACAGAAAGTAAAGAATTAGAAAGCCTCTTGATGAAAGAGATGATGAGAGCATAAAATATGGCTTGAAGTGTAGCATCAGAAAAAAAAAACAAACCCAAACTAAGTTCTTGGCAATTGGTCCCATCCCTTCCTGGCAAATTAGAGGGAGTTCAAAGGTCACTGCAGATAGTGACTGATGCTATGAAATGTTTAAAAATGCTTGCTCCTTGGAAGGAAAGCTATAGCAAGTATGGACAGCATACTAAAAAAGCAGAGAAATCACCTTGCTAACAAAGTTCTGTATAGTCAAAGCTATGGTTTTCTCAGAAGCAATGTATGGTTGTGAAAGTTGGAAAAGAAAACTAAGTACCATAGAATTGATGCTTTTGTGGTACTGGAGAAGACTTTTTAGAGTCCCTTGAACAGCAAAGAGATCAAGTAAGTCGATAATTTAAAAAAAAATCAATTCAAGCTATTCACTGGAAGATGAAATACTAAATCTAGAACTTAAATACTTTGGCCATATAGGGATTCATTGGAGAACATCCTGATGTTGGTAAAAATTGCAGGCAATAGGACAAGGGATTGGCAGAGGATGAGATGTGTGGAAAGTGTTTTGAAATAATGAATATGAACTTAGACTTTGAGAGATAATGGAAGACATAAGGGCCTGGTGTGCCATGGTCCATGGGGTTGCAAAGAGTCAGAAATGACTGGATTATTGAATATCAAAGACAAAAATGTGCCAAGGTGAATTGGGATCAAATGGTGAAAAGCCTTTAATATTGGGTGTAGGAGTTTGAAGTTAATTGTATAAGCAGTTAGGAATTACTACAAGTTTGGGGGAAGTTATATAGCACAATAAGAGTTATGATTCAGCAAACATAAACTCTCAGTGGTATATAGGTATATAGATTAGTGAAGAGAGTCTGCAGACAGATGAATAAGGTTACTCTTTCAGAATAGGATGTCCCAAAAGTCTTAGTGTAGTTTCAAGCTATTAAAGCTGCCTAGTTTCCTCCTTTTAATGCTATAGGAAGTTTATTATTCTATAATATGAAATAAGATTATATTAATTAATGATATTATTATTGTATTCCAGATAAGAAGTTCCAATAGCAGTGAAAATAGAATCAATTCAATTATCATAGTCATATGATATCATCATATCATCATATCCTGTCTTTATTTCCACTACAATATTTTAAAGATAAGTGACTATATCTACAAAATCTAAGATAAGTTGATTTTCCTTTAAGAAATTTTATTTTATTTTATATTATTTTATTTTATTTTTTGCAGGGCAACGAGGGTTAAGTGACTTGCCCAGGGTCACACAGCTAGTAAGTGTCAAGTATCTGAGGCCAGATTTGAACTCAGGTCCTCCTGAATACAGGGCCAGCGCCTTATCCACTGCACCACCTAGCCGCCCTGAAATTTTATTTTTTTTAACAGAGAATTAATGTGTTAAAAGATAGCTATTGTGGGCCTAATCCAAAAAGTGATGAGCTGGTGTGTGCTTTTGTAGACTTCTCACATCAGTCATGCTTCAGATATGCTTCTTCACTGAGATCCCATCAAGCACCTAGGTCTTAGATTTACTACTGCTAAACTGTCCCTCAGTTATGCTAAACTCCAGAAGAGAAGGCATAGGAGACTCTTTGTGACAAAAAACAAAACAAAACAAAACAAAACAAAAAACCCACCAACTCTGATATGTTCCTGTGGATATCAACATAAATAGCTCTTGTTAGGAGGGACCTGAACCAGCAGGTTCAGAAAGCTTCCTCTTTTACTGTGATGTCAAGAGAAGAGTGCTCTCAATGTAGATCTCATTCTTCATTGGGGGTTTTCATCCCTGAATGTCTGAATCTGTGAGTGATAAGAGCAGTGGTGTCCTTGGGGTTCTCTGATGTTATCCAGCAGTTGACCTTGCAATTATCTAATAGGAAAGTGAGAAGTGCCTCCCTTTTGAGGAGCATTTGCTGGGTCAATTAATTAATCGAGTGCAGATGCCTTAGAGTGAGAGACTCAGAGGAAAGTCTGACTATCTCTTGAATGCAAACACTTCAAGTAAGTTCTCATTTTTTCCTCCAATGGAAAAACAAAGCCTGATCTTTAATGGGGGGAAGAAAAGGTGATTACTAGATGGAAGGGAAAAAAGAATACAATTTTCAGCTTTATTCTGCTTTCTGTGCACAAAAAAAGGGCAAAAAGTTGTTTCAAACCCAAACTAGTCTGGACAAACTGAGCCTCAGTGCTGTCTTCCTTCAGCCTCTATATCCAATCAATTATAAAGTTTTCTTGATGATATTTTCACTGCATCTCTTGAGTTGTTACCTCTCTACCCTAGTTCAAATCCTTTTCACTCCATCCTGGGCTGTAGTGATCCCCTCTTTGTTTTTGTTGTTGTTGTTGTTTTGAGGCAATTGGAGTTAAGTGACTTGCCCAGGGTCACACAGCTAGTAATTATTAAGTGTCTGAGGCCAGATTTGAACTCAGGTCCTCCTGAATCCAGGGCCGGTGCTCTATCCATGTGATCCCCTCTTAAATGGCCTCAAGTTTCTTCCGATTCCCATCTGACTTAATATTCTAAAACATAGATTTGCCTCTATTAAAAGTCTAATGAATTTCTATTTCCTCCAGGACATAATGCAAACTCCTCAACCTGACTCAATCTTACTCCCACTTATCTTTCTAGGATTATCTCCTATGACTGACTCACTAGCTGTTTTCTACCCCCAGACTCTCCAAACTGCTTTCCAGAATGGATGGACTAAATCAGAGCCCCTTCAATAATGTATTAATGTGCTCCTATTTCCACACCCACTCAAACAGAAACTGTTCCAATTTTTTTCATCTTTCTCAACTTGCTGGGTGTGAGGTACAATTTCAGCATTGTTTTGATTTGCATTTCTCATTTCATTAGCAACTTGAAGCAGTTTTTCATATATTTTATACTAGTCAGCAATTCTTTGGGGAAATGTTTGTTCATATTGCTTGACTACTTATTGATTGGAGAATGACTCTTGATCTTGTATATTTGTATCACTTTCTTATATATGTGATCTCAGACACTTAGAGATATTTAATGCACCCCCCCCTTGACAGTTTCTCTTCTTATCCTAGCTGCATTGATTTTATTTATGCAAAAATGTTTTCAATTAAATGTAACTGAAATTCCCTACTTTATCTTTTGCAATCTTCTATATCTCTATTTTTGGTTAAGAATTAGTTGTGGGGCAGCTGGGTGGCACAGTGGAAAGAGCACCTGCCCTGGAGTCAGGAGTATCTGAGTTCAAATCTGGCCTCAGACACTTAACACATACTAGATGTGTGACCCTGGGCAAGTCACTTAACTCCAATTGCCTCACAAAAAACCCCCCAAAAACCAATGAATTAGTTGCAACAAGTACCTTATCTCTCCATTTTTCTAAAGTTTTAAATGTTGCAATGTTTACTATAGATGTCACCTATCCATTTTGAGCTTATGCTATATGATATAAAGTGATGCTCTAAATCTGATTTCTACCAGATGGCTCTCAGGTTTTCCCAGAAATTCTTGTCAAATAGAAAATTCTTTCCTAACTAGCTTATGTTCTTGGGTTCATAAAACTTTATGTAAATGGTTTCTGATTCTCCCATATCTGGTATGTACCATTGTTCAACTTTTCTATTTTCTATCAGTACCAAATAGGTTTGTTTTGGGGTTTTTTGTTTGTTTTGCAGTGCAAGGGGGGTTAAGTGACTTGCCCAGGGTCACACAGCTAGTAATTTTCAAATGTCTGAGGCTGGATTTGAACTCAGGTCCTCCTGAATCCAGGGCCAGTGCTTTTTATCCACTGCACCATCTAGCTGCCCCCAATACCAAATAGTTTTAATAATTACCATTTTAGAGTATAATTTGATGTCTCTAAGTTCAATTCCCACTTTATTTCTATTTTACCATTATTTTCCTAGAGATTATAGATATTTTGGTGCTTCAACTGAATTTTGTAATTTTGCCTAGTTTTATAAAATAATGTGTTGGCAATTTAGTATAGCAATAAATCTGTATATTAGAATCTATAGTGTCATTTTTTATCTTACTGATTGGGGATTGTATGGCAATGAATTCCAATTATTGTTATTCTTTATTCCTTCAAAGAACACTTATAATTATCAAAGCATTGTATATGTCTAAGAAGATTGACTCTCAGATGTTTTAACACATTTTCTAGTTATTTTGAATAAGATTTTGCTTTCTGTTTTTTCTTTCTGGATTTTGTTATTGCTATTATAGAAGTGTTTAAACCTTGGGGGATTTCTTTTGTACCCTGTCTTGCTGAAGATATTAATAATTTCAGTAGTATCTCTACTGCTTCTCTGCATTTTTTGTAAGTAAACCACCATGTTCTTTGCAAATAGGAATACTTTTATCCACTCTTTGGCAATGTGTATGCCTATAATTTCTTTGTCTTGTCCCATTACTGCTACTTGCATTTCCAGGATTATACCAAATAATACTAAAACAAAAAGAAATTATTGCTTTACCCACTGCACTTCCTGAGAAAGCTTCTAGTGTTTCACCATAATAAATAATATGGGCTTTGGATTTTAGATTTAAAAAAAATATTTTAAATGGTCTTTCTATGTTTATATTTTTGATGTCCATTTGATTTAGCATAAACTAATGTTGCACTTTGTCAAGTCAATAAGTATTCATTATGCACTTACAATATGCTAGGTACTGTTCTAAATTGTACGGATACAAAGAAAGGCAAGAACATTTCCTGCTATTTAGTAGTTCACATTCTAATAGGGGAGATAAATGTATACCACTATGTACAAACAAATTTTGTGCAGGGTAAATTGAAGGTTATCTCATTGGTGAAGTACTAGCATTAAAGGGGACTTTGAAAGGGTTCTTGCAGGAAATATTGCTTAGAACATATAGGAGGGGGAGACAGTCAAGGAAAATCCATGAATTTAGGAGCTAGAGTATCTTGTGCAAAGAACAACAAGGAAGACAGTGTTACTGGATTAAAGGAAGGAGGATAAAGTATTAGAAGACTGGAAAGGCAGGAAGAGGTGAGGTTCTAATAGGTGTTAAAATCCAAACAGGATTTTATATTTGATCCTGAAGGGAATAGGCCCCTGGAATTTATTGAATAGGAGCATGACATGATTAGAACCATGCTTTTGGAAAAATGACTTTGGTAGGTGAGTGAAGGATGGATCAGAGTGAGAAGAGCCAGTCTTTTTCCATGTCTGTTGATATATCATATAGTTTTGGTTGTTTTTGTTTTGAATAATAATATTCATTATTTTCCTAATTTTGAAGCATCCTTCAAATCCTGATAAACATCTACCTTGGTCTAATGAATACTTTGAATCTTTTATTGTAACCTTTCTTTTTAGGATTTTATGAAAACTTTTCATCAGTATTAATTATTGATATTGATCATTAGTTTCTTTTTCTTTAATTGATCCTGTTATTGTTATTGGGAATATATTCATCCCCTAAAATGAGTTTAGCAGAGTGTTTTTTCTAATTTTTTGAAAATAATGTTTATACCATAAATGTTAATTACCTGTTGTATATTATATATATATATATAAACATAAATATAATATGTATAACATAAAATTGGATATAATTCATCTATTATTCCATCTGAACAAAATTTTAACACTTTTGCCTGTTCACTTATGGCTAGTTCAATTTCATTAAGTGTTACCAAAGCACCACAGACCAGACCAATATAGTCTCTCCTCTTTTTTAAAGGTGTTATATTAATTTCCATAGCATTCAATTAAAAAAAAAACTTATTTAAAATAGAATATGTAATACTAACATGAAAATTAGAATTTTTAAACACAGACTTGTCTCAGAAGTTTTGTGTGGGGATAGGAGCAGAGGTAGGGGTCAATAAGAGGATAGAACCAAATGTCACAACCTTCCAGCTATGAGCCTTATAGCTCCTATGTGAGCATTTCTTCATTCCATTCAGTGCCTAAAGGACATAGTTAACACTTTGAACAAACCAATTCTGCTTTAAAAAAAAGTTACTAGCAACATAATATAGGACTGATTATCCAATTCTTCCCTTTTAGATAAGCATAAATCAGAAAGAAGGAGAGGATCAAGCAAAGGAATCAACAAAGGAATTTGTTCCCCTTATGCCTATGGAATAGACTTTCCCTGAAAAGGTTGGCAGGGAAAAGGAAGTGCTATGAATAACATGATATAGAACTTAAGCAGTGAGCAAGTTTTTTTTTTCTATAATTGGTATATAGAGGACAATTCAAAGACTTACAAACTGTTTAAGGGCTAAAATTCTAGCTAAACTGTCTAAAATATCCAATGAGTGGTTGCCAATAAATTATAAGCTTTAGAAAGAGTTAGACTTTTAAGCATTTATTAAGGAGAATAAGAATTTGGTAAAGAGAGAGAGAAAGGCCTAGATTGCTATCTATTAAAGGGAGAGCACATTTTTAGCTCCCTTCTCCGACAGAGTCCCCAGGAAAAAGAGCCAGACAGAGCGCTAGTCTCTTCCTTCTTCTTCCCACTACCCAACGTCACTTCCTGATGCCAAAGAAAAGACTCCTGGTCTTGTCCTCAAAGACCTTCGCTTCATGGGCAGAACTCTTCTACAGTAAGTCTCCAGCAGGTGGCGTCATTCCAATCGTTACAGTTCCTTGCTTTGTTTCCTCAAGAAACAGTACGTTTCCTTGATGAAACAGTCAAAAATAACAGAATATAATAACATATGCTAACTAACAATATGTTAATAACAATATAGAAAAGAGAGAGAGGAAAGTTTTGTCCAGAGGGGCAATTTTTTTGTCCTCATGAACCGGCGCTTTGACATTGGTCTTGCAAAGGGAGGGCCTCTGCAGAGAGTACATATTACAGATGGTGTATATTATAACAGAAAGAGAAAAAAACAACAACAACAAAACAAAACTGTTCATTTAAAGTCTCTGAAAGTCTTTTCTCAGATGTCCTCTAGGTGTAATCATGGAATGGAAGTCTTTTCAGGGGTTGATGTGTGGATGCTGGTAATCAGCCAGGAAAATTTCCTACAAAATTGAGCTTAACACAACTTTAAAATAGCTTTGTCAATAATCAAATCAAACAATGAAAGTTCTCAAAAACATGTCTAAGGGAATTCAGAATCTTGGTTGTTACACATGAAACATATAATAAAACCAAAATTGAAACATTCTTTAAAATTATAATATTACTATAGTCCCCCCTTATGGAGAGTAATTGAGAAGACAATTGCTGTGATATTAATTTTTAAAAATAATTTTTATCTTTGTTTCATCACTTTTTGCATCATCTGCCTAATTATCCTCATGACATTATGGGAAATTTAAAAATCTAATATAATTGATAACAGATGTCAAGGCCAAATTCAACACTGTATTTATCATGATACCTGAGATAATTGTGGGGGTTACCATAAAAGAACAGAGAAATGATGGGATATGAGCATCCCCACACTTGAGCAATATCCATGTCCATGCAGTATGCCAGGCTTAAAATAGGTGGATGGAATATATGTCCATGCCACCGAACATATTGGAGGAAACTGAGTCAGACTTAATCAGATGCATGGGATTGAGATGTCCATGGCATCAGGCATATAGGAGGGAGCGTAGAAGCCAGGTCTGAGTGAATTCAGAACTCAGATTCCGATATCTAAAATCCCCAATACTCATATCAATACCTTGCTGCTTACTTCTACATTTCTGTAAAATATATACCCTTCCATGGCAAAAGAAGAGGAGTCTTGAACCATGTTGATGGTTGTCATTCTTATTCAGCTTAAGTTTTTCTTCTTTAACCCCTCTATATTGTCTGTCAGTCTTTTCACCATACAAATGCTTTATAAGATTACTAATTAAAGACAAAAGCAGGTTAGCAAAATTATGAACAAAACGAGTATATCTGGAATTTAAAGGGTTTTCTAAGGTTGTCTCAGAAGCACAGCCAGGCTGGGGAAGGGCTGAGCCTGAAGCTGCAAATGTAGTTAGAGAAAGTTGCGCATGCGCATCAGATCTCTGGACTTCCCAGGCAGGGGAAGCAATGGGCTTGGCCATGGGGGGAGTAGAGGGTGGGGTCTGGAGAGGAGGGGAGGGACCAGTGCAATTTGAATCAGACTTGATTTTGAACTCAGGCCAGGATTCCTCTTCCCCCACTTTGCCTCCAGGTGCTAGGGGATTAAAAGCATCTAGAGGGTGGGTCATTGTCTCCAGGCATGCAAAATTAGAGCAACAATTAGTGTTAGAACTGGGAAAAGCTGCAGGAATCTCTTCAGGTTTCTCTGAAAAAGCATGGTTGGGAGAGGGAGAGATATTTCCTTGTGTGAGTAAGTTGCTGGCTCTTTTAACAAAAATAAAAAGAAAAATAGAAAATCCACAAAAACAAAGTATTAACATGATCTTATCTCCCATTTGTCTGGTTAAACATACTAAAATCAAAAATAGGGTAATTAGGGAGTTTAAAAGGTCCATTTGAAAAAAATATAAAGGGAAAACACTGGGCAATTCAGCAGTACTTTGGATTTAAAGGGTTAGGGTAGGGGAAATTTCTTACCCAACAGAAAGATCAGAAGTGAGGTTCAGCTTAACTCTTCGTGGTCAGCCATCTGTTAAGGGCTAAAATTCTAGCTAAACTGTCTAAAATATCTAATGAGTGGTCGCCAATAAATTATAAGCTTTAGCAAGAGTTAGGCTTTTAAGCATTTATTAAGGAGAATAAGAATTTGGTAAAGAGAGAGAGAAAGGCCTAGATTGCTATCTATTAAAGGGAGAGCACATTTTTAGCTCCCTTCTCCGACAGAGTCCCCAGGAAAAAGAGCCAGACAGAGCTAGTCTCTTCCTTCTTCCTCCCACTACCCAATGTCACTTCCTGATGCCAAAGAAAAGACTCCTGGTCTTGCCCTCAAAGACCTTTGCTTCATGGGCGGAACTCTTCTACAGTAAGTTTCCAGCAGGTGGTGTCATTCCAATCGTTACAAAACACACATATTGATCCTTTGACTTTTTTCTCCTCTAGTTCCAGTTTTTATGATTTCCCAGCAAAGACCAATGCAAAGCTATGCATTGAAATGGTAATTAATTTTTATTCTTGATACTAAAGAACTACATGTAACAGTTCTTCCTGAAATACTGGAGGTTAACTTCAAAAAAAGAAATAAATATAACACCCTCTTGGAATAACTTTTCCCCTCTTTCTCTAACAAACATTGAAAATACTAACCTTAAACATTTTTCACCACTAAATTGCTGGCTTATGCTGGGAAGGTGAGCAATCCCTTTCCATCTTCATTTGCTAGTCTCTAAAAAGTTATCTAATGCAGATAGGTAGCTTGGAAGACATTAGCTATTCAAGAGCAAAGGTGAATTCTTTTTGAAATCATATCATTTTAGTGTAATAAGGGTTTGAAGACAGGGTAGACTTCTGAATCTTCCCTCTTATATCTAGGAGCTTTTTTGTATAATTATTGTGAGAAGGTGGATTTGATCCATGCCCCAGATTATTTTTGGGGGGTGGGGTGGGGAAGATGTACCCTTCTAAACATGGTTGGCAAAAGGTGGCAATGAAGATAAAGATATGGGAAAGCATGTCCTTGTTGTAGATTGTCATTTTGCACTACAGAATGAAATATTTTTTCATAAATAATGAACAATAACAACATTTGGATTTTATATTCTCCACATTTTTATCCAATTGTGAAGTGGTAAAAGTATTGCCCATGTTTGAATTTTACTTATAAAAGTCTGCTTGTTTCCTGCTCGTAATCTCAATGAAACTGTGTTATTTTCCCTTCTTTCAGACACCTCGTATGTTGATCTCTCATTGGCCTCACAATTATATCACCTATAGCAAGGATCTCCTCTATGTATACACTTGGTTCAATATGATTATTTTCTGGTCTCTGTTCTGTTTAGTGCTATTTCTGCTTTCCCTATAAACACATCTAAAACTGGAATGTTAGGGTCCAAGTGCTGTGGTTCTATTATCCTTGATGAAGGAAAAAAAAAGTTTGTCATAAAAATTTTTACAAATCTTTTCCTTTTTTCTTCCATTTGTGTCCTTGTTTCATTTTCATCTTCAAGTACCATTGAGACAATTTTACTTAGTTTGATATCTTGCCAAACTTTCTTTAAATTTTCACCACCTCTCTACTCTATGAGACAATACTACCCATAATCACCTATTATACTTCTTCATGAAGTTTTTGGATTGGAAGTTATTTCACCCTGTTTTTCTGTGGGTTCTTCTGCTCCAGGAATTGTCTCCTGGCATTATTTGAAGGTATTTGGAGGGGTCTTGGGAAGAGCTCAGGTGAGTCACTCCCTTTCCTCTGTCATCTTGGTTCCACCTTCCCTCCTCATGAAGTTTTACAAATGACTTTATATTCTAATATGATCTTATCTTTGATAGCTGCCTCTCTTTGGCAAGTAAATGAGAAATTTGATGGCTATGCTATTTTCTTGACTCTTCTGGTCTCTTTCTGGGGTAATTAACTTTAATTAGTTACAGTACAAAATAATTACAATCAGTGTCAATGTTATTTCTAATGTTCATTTCCTGGTTTTGGTAGATAATTATTTGTTTAGGGGCAGCTAGGTGGCACAGTGGATAAAGCACCAACCCTGGATTCAGGAGGACCTGAGTTTAAAAAAAAAATCCGGCCTCAGACACTTGGCACTTACTAGCCGTGTGACCCTGGGCAAGTCACTTAACCCTTGTTGTACTTCAAAAAAAAAAGGAAAAAAGAAAGAAAGATAATTATTTGTTTTAATAGCTCAGGACTGAATTGTTTGAATTGCATTCCATACCTTCTAATCATTGATACTTTTTCTTCTTGGTTTTCATTAATTCTGATATCTCTGATAAGATAGCCTGGTTACAGAGTCAGATGATTTAGATATATCTACTACATCAGTAGTAAATCTTTTCTTGTCTTTATAACTTAATCTATTTTTTGTGTGTGATGTTATTTGGATTTTTACCATTTCCAGTGTCTATAAACTCTTCCCTCCCCACCAAAGATAGTGCTCATGACAACTGTTCTGTGTAATATAAAAGTGTTTGATGAGCCTCATTTCATCTTTCTTGTCCATAAACACCTCCAAAACAATAGCAGGTAATTACACTAGTTAGAAGTAGAAGTATTGCTGAAAGCCATGGGGTTTGGGAGATCAGGTAGTCCACTCCTCCTTATTTTAGAAATGAGGAAACTGAAAATTTATACTGAGAAGTGACTTGTCTTTGTTCACACAGGTAGAAAAGTCATGAACTTGGGTTTTCTGACTCTAAATTCATTGTACCAGAATCATGAAGTCCAGAGATTGAGTCTATGTTTGATATACATACACATATACATATTTATACACATATACATAATGCATATATTTCCTTATATTTATACATATATAGACACTCATATAGATAATATACATACATACTATATGTGTATATATACACATATGTATATGTATATTCAGGATTGTGATTTCACTGTTTTAGAGAATTCCCAGTGAATTCCCACTATTGATTCATATTCATGCCTCCTAAGCAACATAACCTTATAGAGGGTTGCCTGGGGGCACTGAGAGGTTTAATGATCTGTCAGTCCGTTGTCACTTCATCATATACATCAAAGTCAAAAACTCAAACTCAGGTTTTCTTTTATTTTAATTAAAAATTTTATTTTCAGGTAACAAATATTTCCAAAATAAATCTGTCCCTCTATCCACCCCTATCTCTGAACAATTTGGCCATCTAGTCTTCCACTGAGCTTATAATTGATGTTTTGTATGTCTGCATTGGGCTGGAATAGCCTTTGAGAACCCAGATCTCTCCTTTTGAGGATGCTTAGAGTTGGACTTTGGTGGAGTTGATAAAGGGCATACTGAATGTCAATGGTGATTAAAACAAAACAAAATAAGAAATAATTTATATTTCCCTTTAGATTATGAAAGAAGTATTCAACAAATCTTTTTGCCTCAGTACCCTTTTTGAGTGCATCACCTCAGACTTAGTAAACAGCAAAGGCACTGAGTTGTTTATTGGGAAGTAATTGAGCTATTGTAGGATTGGTCTAATTATAATAACATTGCGCATTTATGTAGCACTTTAGGATTTGTAAGGCACTTTCTATATAATAACCCTTTGAGGTAGGTGGAGTATTATTAACCTTACTTTACACATGAGAAAAAAGAGGCTGTAAGAGGTAACATTATTGTGATTACACACTAAGCATCTGAAACCTGCTTTAGTTTTCCTGATTGCAAGTCTTGTGCTCTATGAACTATGAAATATTGTCTCTCAGTATTTGCCCCTCCAGAATATTCTAATAACCTGAGAATTTAGTCAGTATTTAGTCATCTTAACTAGTCTTGGCATTCAGTCAAGAGTTTACAGCCTAATTTGTCTACTGAAAAGAACATTGGATTTAAATTTGGGGATAGGGGTTAAAATCTCAGTTCTACTATTTTGTTACCTGTGTGAACTCAAGCAAGGCATGTCCATTCCCTGGGCTTCAGTTTCTTCCTCTGTAAAAAGATAAAATTGGATGAGGTGATCTCTAAATTTTATGAACAGTGAGCCATAGACTACCTGAGCCATCTCCACCATCTTGCCTATAGTGTACTTGGCACCCATTAACCCCTTCCAGGTGCCTAACCTATGGCTTGTGCAAAATGACCTTGCAAGCTCCAGTCCCAAGCTCAACTGATCAGGCCCTAGATCCTCCTCCCAGGTAAAAGAATATGTGTGACTAAAGCTCTATGTTTTATTCACTCTATGACCTGGGTGAGGTTGTAACCTAACACATTGTTGTTGTACCCCTGGACTCATTGAAATGCAAAATGCAGGTGAACCCCAAGAAACACAGCAGCAACTTTAATGAATTTTTTACTATACTCAAACAAGATGTTGAATTCCCACTTTTATTGACTACTCTAGGCAGGAACTCTGCAAATTTGTTTTTTATTGTCTTCAAAGTCTTCTATAAATAACATTCTTTGAGGAAGAAAGCCGCTATCTCTGCCATATTTTACTTTATTTAGCTTCCTCTGCATGGTTGAATTCTTTGTTGGTAACTGCCCTGGCTCCTATGAAAACTACTACGGTTAGAATTCCAGTCCAGTCAGGTTATGCCAACACTGAGGGAAGCTGTTCCAAAAAAAGAATGCCTAAATGCATTCTACAAAGGATTTTCTCCTTTATGTGTAATGTTTGCTTGTTTTGAACATTCTATTGAAGCACTGGAC
Organism: Dromiciops gliroides; assembly: GCF_019393635.1. NCBI lineage: Eukaryota > Metazoa > Chordata > Mammalia > Microbiotheria > Microbiotheriidae > Dromiciops > Dromiciops gliroides. The sequence continues at coordinate 65,579,805 of NC_057863.1, forward strand.
AGATCTGAAGTTCCAAAGATCAGAAGTGAATGGTCAAAGGGAGAGTAGCCAGTTGTGACATTAGTAGAAGGCTGTATGCTTGGTATTTTCTGTGTCCTTGTCTCACTTTGTTGGGTACCTGGTATCTGTGTTGAACAAGGAAAAGGACAGCTCTACTTCACAGTTCACCAGAGGCTTGGCTTAAAATATAAAGATGTATGGAAGGGGTTCTTTGCATATAACATAATAATTGGTTCCTTAAGTATGCTACTTCCTAACTATGTTCATCTATGACTCCATGAAAGTTTAATTCAGACTTCTCTGTCTTTTTCCACCTGAGATACAAGAGTCTCTAAAGAAGAAATTTGGATTTGACACAGTTGGTAAATCAAGACAGACTCTAGCCTGAACCCTATTACTTAATTGTGGTTGAGCGTAATATGAAAGAAACTTTTACGTATAAAAAAAACCACCCATATATTTGACTGTGAAGATTTTCTATTCTTGACATAATTATCAGTTGCATACTTGCTTGATGCAAGAATTTTAAATTTAATTGTTGTAATAAATCAGCTATTCTTAGGGGAAAAATAGACTCCATGAAGTTCTATAGTGTCTATTATGCTGAAGGATGATGAGGGGAGTTCCCTGATCAACTTGATGAGTTTATAGAGTTGTAAAGATTTACTTGGGTCATTGATTTTATCTCATTTATTGGGAATGATGTAATTATATCAGCTATTGTAGATAGTTTCCTTTTTGTGTATACAGTATAAAGGGAATCTTCCTTATTGTCTCAGCCTCCCTCTCACTTCCCCCTTTCCCTTTTCTAAGCACAGATATGAGACTTGGAAAGTCTCTGCACTTCAGCATAACTCTCCTCTTATACAGTGTTAGAAAGAAAACATGCAGCCATAAATATAAACAAAAATTTAGCCTGGGGCAATATGTGAGTTAATGATAATAAACGAGTAAAATGTATATAATTAAGACCAGGCAGATAGATCATCAAAACCATACTAAGGACAGGATGAAGGGGACTTTGTCTCACTGCACTGACATCTGATCAGGGGAAGATATCATGACACAATTTCTCCCTCTAAATGTTTATTTTCTCCAATACATGATTATCATGACCATGCCTATGCTGCCACACGGACCCATTGTCCCCAACTCACTGCCCCCAGGATCTAATGCTACCCTTTTCCTGGGCATGAGAGCATAATGTCCTAGGGGGTGGACCATTCCACTTCTAGAATGATTCCATCTACAGGAAGATTGTCCCCTCCACCTCCTCCTCCTTACTCAACTGAATTTATCCAAGGCAAGAATTCCTACTTACATCTCTGCAGCTAATTAATATTTTTAATAATAATCCCTATTCCTATCCAAAAAACCTTGAATCTGCTACAGACAAATATCTGCCCCCTTTTCCCCTTCCCCTTTGCTTCTTACTTGCTTGACAGAGTGAGACAGTGAGCCACTTCAGCTCCTTCCCTCTATTGAGGCTGCTATAATTTTTCTTGACATGGCAGTAACTTTTTAATCTGGGTAGGATAGACCCTAATGGAGCCTAAGTTGTAAAACCTCCTTTCTTGTTTACTCTTTTATTTTGGTTTTAATTTATGGCTTTGATTTTAATCCCTTTTATAGGTCCATTAAAGCTCAATTACTCACTTTGAAGTCAATCAGTAATCAATGTCACTTTTTTGTGGTCATTGTTTCACATGGTGCAGGGAGGAGGGCATGATACACTGCTGGCCTTTATTTCCAAAACGCTTTGACCAAGATGAGGTTGTCTGGGTCGGAAGTGTTTTGAGGAAAAAGGAAAGATGTTGACTTGGTCTGAAATGTTTTGAGGAAAAAGAAGTCAATGCAAAAATTTAGGAAAGGGAAACTTCTGAGAAGTTTCACCTGCCATACTCCCTCACAAAGTAGGGGTGAATTCACTACTACATAAATTTGTGTGTACAGCTATGCATGTGCATATGTTATGAGGATGGTGGTATAGTACATACCACCATTTAAAATCCCACTTCACTCACCAATACTCTTTACATTTAGCTCATCAGAGAATGTCAAGGAAGTGTTGGCATCCTTAACCCCCATTGGAACTCTTCTTGGATGGCTGAAGTAGAGAAATTAGAAACAGAATATTTTGAAGCTTTGATCCTTAGAATATGGCTTTTTAACTCCACAGGGCCTTTTCATGTGCAAGCTGTGGCTCTTTGAGACTTTTAATTCACATGAGATATTACAGTAGACATTACAGGACATAGAGTAACCATAAGGTTGTCCTTTCATGGCTCCATTCTTTTTCCATAACATATTTATAATGTTGCCCAGACTCATCATCCATTTTTGCTCCTGGCTGAATGATGAAGTATATTTCCATCATGGTATGACATCTATTTCTCCCTCTATTGTTCCTTGTGCAAATGTTCTCTGCCTCAAAGACTATTTCCAATCATGTATTTCCTTACATGAGTATATCATTGTCATATGCAATGCTACTTGTTGCCCAATTTACCTAATCTGTTCCTTTTGGAAAAAAGATAGATCTTTGCATGGCTGCATTCAAGTCATGAGTAAAAACCCAGGGCCTTAGTGAGACCTGTGAGGTCAAATTTACCTTCTTGCACAAGACATCTAGTTCACCTTGTTATTACTCATATGTTTAAGGTTTATTACCTATATGCATAACATATTTATTATATGTTTTAAGCATATAATTATGTATATGTAGGTCTTAATACATATGTATATCAATATGCATATATGCATGTGTGTATATATATATTTTTGTGTGTATGCATATATAAAGACAGACAGACACAGAGACAGAGAGAAGCTGGGCATGATGTCAATAACTGTAAGCCTTAGTACTAGGAAAGTGAGTTCAGGAGTTCTGAGCTGCAAAAGGATATGAGTCAATGTCCATACTGGTCTAGCAACCAAACAGTGAGACCCAAGGAGTGGGGGGCCATCAGACTGCTTAAGGAGGAACAAACCAGTCCAGGTCAGAAACAGAATAGATCAAAGTTTCTGTGTAGTGGTAGGAAAAGGTATGTGAGTGTCCATTCAACCTCCAGCCTGGGTAAAACAGGAAAGTGTAGTCTGAAAAAAGTTATATTTAAACAAAATTATGTAAATAAAATGTCCGTCTCTCATCCCTCCCTCCCTCTCTCTCTCTCTCTCTCTCTCTCTCTCTCTCTCTCTCTCTCTCTCTCTCTCTCTCTCTTTCATCCAGCCATCCATCTCTCCACCCAGTCATCTATCTATATCTGCAGGTAGATTTTCATACTGTCTCTAATATATGTGTTATTTTCCCCCAAGGCATCTCTATTCCATTTTGAATATTTATATATTCTCTAATGAAGCAAACAGTGCAAGGACAGAAAGGGTATATGTTTTATGTTGATTCTTTTCAGGATTTGCTAGATCCCTGCGATAAAATTTAGAAAACTGAGTGCAAGAAAATATTATGTCAGAGGCAGAAGATACAAAGGGAGTAGTAAGATGGTATATGTGGAAGGAAAGAGTAGATCCAAAATGGGAAATGCCACTTTGGGATAATGGCAACTCTATATCGACAGGTAAAGTATCCCCTTGAACTCTATTCTCCCCTCTCCAAACTCCCACCATGCACACATGTATATTTTATCTTCTGAAAAAAACAACCCTCCATGCTACTGCTAAAATGGGACAATAAATAATCCAAATGAAATTCTTCACCAGATTCTTCAATTTTCATACTTGAACAAGCAAGGTCTTTTACCCTCAGAAATACTTTTGACCATTTCACCCACTGAGCGAAAAGATGTTTACAGCATCATCAGGCCACTTACCTCTTTTGATTCCTCAATATTTAACAAACAAGAGACTTTTGTTAACCCATGGAAAGAAAGGGAGGAAAAGAGAAGTTCTCCTAAATAAACCTCTGGAGGGCTCCCTTCCAAAGAAACCATCTCCCAATCCTGGGGTCTTACCTTTATTTCCTGCCAAGTTGTATCAACCCTGACTTCAAAATGTCTCAGATTTGCCACTTTTCTCCATTTGTAATTCCACCATTCCACCACCATCTTTGTCTCCCCTTTAGTCTTTTTCTTTTTTTTTTGCAGGGCAATGAAGATTAAGTGACTTGCCCAGGGTCACACAGCTAGTAAGTGTCAAGTGTCTGAACCAGATTTGAACTCAGGTCTTCCTGAATCCAGGGCCAGTGTTCTATCCACTGTGCCACCTAGCTGCCCCTCCCCTTCAGTCTTTTAAATTTTTTTTTTAAGTGAAGCAATTGGGGTTATGTGACTTGCCCAGGGTCACACAGCTAGTAAGTGTTAAGTGTCTGAGGCCGGATTTGAACTCAGTTACTCCAAACTCCAGGGCCCGTGCTCCATCCACTGCACCACCTAGTTGCCCCTCCCCTTTAGTCTTAATCCCCAGTCTCCTAGCTATGCTACCTGCCTCTCCACCTCCATTAATGTATTGTGAATTTCTGTGTTCCTTTCATTGTATATTCTCTAATAAGAAACCTTCGATTTCACACCACACCTGCTTACTGCAATATGCCTCAATTCCTCCATTTAGCTTTCATAATCCTTCATAATTTGATTCCATCCTTGCAATCTTGACTTCCTTTTTCAAATTTTCCAGGCTATAAACGTGCTCAATGAGATTGAAAAATCGAATCCCCCAATACACACTGCTAAAATGTCTCCTTTCATTTCTACTTGGAAGTGCCTTCCTATATTGGACATAACATTGGATTTGAGATTTGAAAGACCTGGGTTCAAATTTTGCCTAATACTTACCAGCTGGGCAAGTCAGTTAACCTTTCTGAGCCTCGGTTACTCTATCTGGAAAGTGAGACTAATGGTATCCCATCAGTTGTGAGAATCAGTTAAACTGATGCAGTTAAAGTGTTTTGTAAACCTTAAACTATTTAACAATATTATTTATTCTTAATACTTTATTAAAATCCAGTTCTAAAGTCATCTCTGCAAAGCCTTCTTTGATCGCCAAAACCCTAATTGAACTCTCCTCTCAATTCCTATAGTATACTATATCCCCTTCTCTCTCTCTCTGTCTCTCTGTCTCTCTGTCTCTCTGTCTCTCTGTCTCTCTGTCTCTCTGTCTCTGTCTCTCTCTCTCTCTCTGTCTCTCTCTCTCCCTCCCTCCCTGTCTCCATATGTAACATTAAAATATATAGATACATCTGTATATTTCAGCATGTGTGTATATATATAACATATATTACATGCACATATATACCCTAGAATATATATCTATATCCATATTATTTCTTGCTTTCTAATTGTTTCATATCTTAGTTCCTTATTTGGTCTTTGAGGCAAATCCCATCCCTGTTATGAAGCTTTTATATCCCACAATACCTGAGACAGGGTTAAATATATGTCAGAAACTAAAAATGTTGTTGCTTGCTTGATGATTCATAGGTTAAAGAACTGAATGCATGAAACTGATGCTTCTCTATAACATACAGATTATGATTTTGAAAACTGACTTTCCATAATGTAGAACCCTCTTAATTATGAGAATAAATAGCCCTCTTCTCCTTACCTGGGTGTTAAGGTACCCCTATGATTCCCTCAGTCAGGTGACCCTGAAGGGGTCTGTGACCTTTGGGAAAAGTTGTCACAAGTGTATACACACAGAAATGCAGAGCTGGTCTTGTATTCTTGAAGAACTGCAGCACAGGTGTAATTGCCTGGCCCTTGAATAATAACATCATAGCTGAAATGTGATATAAAGTTGTAAAATCACACTGCCAAATCATTTGATGACTCATTCATAACCTTGTTCCTAAGAAACAAAGTGCCCTGAGGATTGTTGCCTAACACCATATTACCATCACTCAGTGGGCCCTTTATTAGGTGTCTACTATGTGCCAGGAACTAGGAATATCAATACAAAAATAAAATTGTCTTTGTCCCCAAGAAGTTTATATTCTAATAGGCACTTAGCATATGTTTATGGAAGTGATATGTGGGGAGGGGCATTTGGACCTCAGGACTCTTAGGAATAGCTAGTGCAGCTAAAAGATATAATTTTTGTTATATCCTTTCTAGAAGTCAATGGTAGTATTGATTCAATTATGGTTCATAGAGCAAGAAGGAGTAAGGGTGGGTGGGTGAAGGAGGATGGTGGCATGCCCAATGTCAGATCAAATGGCTAAATGATGAAGCAAAATGAATTGATGTTTATTCTGTAATTTTGCATATATCTATATATGTATGTATATACATATATGTATGTGTGCATGTATATTTGTTGCATGTGCCCTGTGCATTCCCCAACTGCCTCATACAAAGTCTTTGCTTACAAGCAAAGCATTCTTTATATTTGAATTACCAGAACCAACCACAGGACCTGGGACTCTATAAATTATAGGCAGTCTATAAATGATTATTGACTGAATGATTGGTTGATTAGAAATGGCTAGCTGGGGGCGGCTAGGTGGCACAGTGGATAAAGTACCGGCCCTGGATTCAGGAGTACCTGAGTTCAAATCTGGCCTCAGACACTTGACACTTACTAGCTGTGTGACCCTGGGCAAGTCACTTAACCCCCATTGTTCCACCAAAAAAAAAAATGGCTAGCTCGTTGGTGCTTTAGAGGGTTTTGCATTCACTCATTCACCAATCAGGGTAGCTTGATGTGGGGAAAGGGAAGTGGCTGGATTCTTTCAGGGAGGGAGGCCTTGTAGTCTAAAGGGCTGGTTCAGAGGATGTCCCTTCATCAGGAGAGCAACAGATCCAAAGGCAAGGTCTAGGGGTAGATGGCTGGGGCATGGCTTGTGTCAGAGATACAAATACAAAAGTGAAATAATGCCTTCCCTCCAGAAATTTATATTGTGCCAGAGGGAACCATTTAGTGACATCAGGAAGGAACACCTTGTACTGAGAAGCAGCAGTGTATGCTTCTGTCCTGGTCACTAGAGAAAATGCCATAATTTCCAGGAAAAAAAAATCTTCTCTCAAAACCAATATGTCAAGACTCATTTTCCCCTTGAAATTATGTCATTTTAGTGTTGGGGTAAGAACATGGGATATGGTGTAGTAAAAATAATTCTGTATTGGAGTGAATAGATCTAATGGCAAGTTCTAATTCTGTTACTTACTGGTTGTATGTTCTTGGGTGAGTAACCTCTGTGTCTCAGTATCCTCAGCTGTAAAATAGATTTTAAGAGTAGCTTTCTCTCAGAACTATTTTGAGGATCAATGGTTATAATAATCACCATTGTAAAGTGTGATGCAAAAAGGCAAAGGAATCATGGAAGAGGAACTGGGGTGCTAGATTTAGAGTCAGAGAACAGAGCTCAAATCCTACTTCAACCACTCAAATCTAGAAGCATCGTGCTGGGCATTGTGCTAAAAGCAGATGAAAGTGATGGTGCTGGTGGTAGTGATGATGATAAACAATATAGGTCGTACAATTGTACTTGTTTTTCAGATAAGGAAAATAAGGCATAGAGCAAAAGTGACTTAACTGGTCAAGTCTGGATTTAAACTTTAAATTCAGGGTAATTTTCATTACACCAAAATTGATATATGCCATAGCCACTCTGTATTATAGTATTTCAGTGGAAAAATGCCAAGTTCAAATTCAAGACTGCAACCACACAATTTTCTTCCCTCTTTCACAATGGGAACAGATTGGAGCTGACTGGCAGAATGTGAGGACTGAAGATAAGGACTACAGATGTCAGGAGTGAGAAGTTAGAGGCTTCTTGCCTCTGGACCCACTGTTTCCAGAATATTTCCTAGTCATCCTTATTTCATCTTTTCTTCCTCAAGTTCTGATGATTAGACTGCCCCTTCCCTTTCCAGTGCCCAGACCTGGTGTTCTTGATCAGGTACCCCCGCCCTTTCCCTGGCTTTTTGTGGGACAGAATACAGTATAAGACAGCAACTTTCCATTTCTGTAATGCTTTAAAGCTTACAAGTATCATCATTCCCATTCTACAGATTTTGGGGCAGGGAGACTAAGAAAGGTTGTATGAGTTGACCAAGCTCACACAACTAGTAAGAAACCGAGGCTGGGATGGAGCCCAGTGTTTCTCTACTGTGCCAGGACAGCTTTTGAAAATATTGTCTGAGGGCTTTTGTGTTGTTGCTGCTAGTAAGCAAAAAAGAAGCCAAAGAACTCCCTGATATGTCACCTGCCCTTTCCTTGTTTTCACTTAGAAGTAGCAGGCAAGATAAAACCATTCCTGAGCTATAGAGGGTGGGGCTTCTGAATTAATTTTCTTGTATCCTGGAGAAGAATCTGTGGTGAAATGACCCAGTCTAAAAACTCGAAACTATGTTGATAATGCTTCATGTCCAGGCATTTTTTGGCAGGCTTATTTCCATAGCTTCAGTCCCAGGAGGAAGAAGTACAAACAGGCCCAGTGGCTGCAAGCTGGGAATATGATCAGGTCCTTAGCTGAGAGCAAGGAAAAGGTATCCAACTGGTCTTGGCACTAAGGTGGGTATATCAACGCAATTTTGCCAGTAATGGATAGGTATACCCGAGGAGTAGAAGTAGATATCCCTGAGAGTGTCACTTCCAAATGAACCATCCAATTAATCTGGGGAGCTCATTCATGGAATGAAAAATCAATCTGGGTTCAGAGGGTCAAGCCACATAGGTCACTCAGTGCATTGTGTAGGTAAGAGAGGATATTATACTTTCAAGGAGAGAAATGGCTGAAAAGATTCTCCTAGTAGAGCCTGCTTAAAGGGACCAGCCAGAACAGAGATGTGTGGAGAGAGAAGCCAAGTAGTTTTCCAAGCATCTGAGCACAGAGAACTCCAGATCGAGATGAATGAGACATCAAGTCCTACAATGTGGATGGAGGTGCTTTTAAGACCTACATTATCCTTATTTGAAGGATTGGTGGGAGTTGGTAAGGAATGGAGAAGAGAGGACAGGACAAAAAAAAGGGAAAAGAAGGGGGAGGGGTGCGGGGGAACCTTTCTCAGGCCATGTCCAGTTGATAGAGGGTATTATTCCAAGTGCATTGAATGGAACAGAGAGTAAACTGCATAAACTTCAGACTCTCACATTGGAGGGTCGTATCAGGGGCTAAAGAAATAGATTCTGGAAGGCTAGACGGGCTAGCCAAATCATCTCAGAGTCACATAATTTTTGAGTTAGAAAGAAAAAAGTCATCTAAAGAACAAAAAGTCATCTAAAAATGCTATTCCTGAAAGAGAATCTGCTCTACATAATACCTATTAAATAATCAGCCAGTCTTTGTTTTAAAGATCTCCAGTGAGGGGAGAGTCTATTACTTCCAGAGGCATCTGATTTCACTTCTGGAGATGCATGAACAATGGAACATCTGAGTTAATGTCAAGGCTAAGACACAGAGGGAGTTGATGATCAGTAAATACTTCTTGCCTGATATGTGCTTTTTGTTTGTTTGTTTTTGGGGTGTTGTGTGTGTGTGTGTGTGTGTGTGTGTTTGTGGGGCAATGAGGTTTAAGTGACTTGCCCAGGGTCACACAGTTAGTAAGTGTCAAGTATCTGAGGCCAGATTTGAACTCAGGTCCTCCTAAATCCAGTGCTGGTGCTTTATCCAGTTCACCACCTAGCTGCCCCCATATGTTTTTAAAATGGAGGATGGGGCGGGGCGGGGGGGGGGCAGCTAGGTGGCGAACTGGATAAAGCACCAGCACTGGATTTAGGAGGACCTGAGTTCAAATCTGGCCTCAGATACTTGACACTTACTAGCTGTGTGACCCTGGGCAAGTCACTTAAACCTCATTACCCCAAAAAGGAAAAAAAATGGAGAAAGGGAAGATGTCCACTGCAGCTCATTGCAGCTTGATGAGGTGGAGAAAAGCAGAGACTAGGAACTAAATTGGAATTGGGGGCGGGGGGGGGGTCTTAGCTGTAACTGTAGGAGGGGGGAAAAGGAAGGAATTAGCAAGGAGAATCTAGACCCAGGGAAGGAAGGAGAGTTCCTGTGGTAGCTGTGGACCTTCCTAGGTGCCCATTCATATGTAAAGATTGTAGGTGGGTTCTTTGAATAGATTTTCTTCCCTGAGTCTCTAGGGAATCTTTGTGTCTTGACAGATTCCAAAATGATTATCCCATCCTTAAGAGTTTGACTGAGGATGAGAAGAAACCAAAAGCCTTCCTCTGCTTCTGCACATCCCTTTAGAGCTCCTCTTACATTTAAATAAACAAATTAGGCCTTCTGAAATTCAGAGCCTGCTACTGTGGAGGCGGCTACAGTTCATGATGGATTAGTCTGAAGTTTAAGAATAAGGCAAAAAAAAAAATGCGGAGCAAGCAGCCACCCCTGGTTACATGAGAAATACATCACAGGTGACACTGGCTTCTGTTTCATCTGTGGGAGGTTAAAAGGAAATAAATTAACAGCAGAATAGGCTTCCCTCCAGGTGTAACTGGTGGGAGGCTTAGGTGGGTTGTGTTTATGTATAATACTTTTATAAACACATATACAATCCTAAAAAAGGGGCTGCCTAGGAGGATTTCTTTTATAGGCAAATCAATGACATGGCTTGGGCTTGGATGAGAAAAACCCCCTCTCTTTTTCTTCACTGTATTTTCTAATTCTAATTCTTGTACCTAAAGGAATAACCTTAGATTACTTTGCTAATAAAGGTCATTACAGATCAAATAGTTTCAGAGGAAAGAATTCTGGGACTGTATTTTTCACTCACTAGATATGAGCCTACCAGTCTCTAGTAAGGTACTAAGCAGGTGAAGATCCAATAGATATCTTGTTCTTGGTACCGGAGTCTCTAGGAATTATGTTATGCTGGAGATACAAGGACTGAAACAATTCCCATCTTCAAGATCATCTACCCTCCCTTTCCCCCAACTTCCCTGTCACCAATACCTCCCACACACAGTGTACACAGATCCTTAGAAATCATGCCCCATCATGCTCCCCTCACCCCAACTCCTTAGGTAATACCTAGCTTTGGACCTCTGTTCTGGTGCTGAACTCTCCTGATTGGTGAATGAGTACAAATTTACCTAATCTACTCTATCTAGTTGGCCCTCAAGCCATCTGTGTATTCACAACCCATCTCTCCCCCTCTCCCCATGTCCTCTCTACCTCTTTCTAACTCTTTTTCAGAAATGGTAATATCAAGGAATTCCATCATTGCTTTAGGAATGGTCATAACAAGCGACAGCCTTGGTCACTACTTCCACCACCACCACCATCCTCATCACTAACATTTCTGTAGCATCTATTATGTTCCAAGTACTATGCTAAGAGCTTTACAAATATCCCATTTTATGCTCACAACAACCCTGGAAGGAAGCTGCTGTTATTATCCCCATTTCACAGATGAGGAAACAGAAGTAAGCAGAGATTAAGTGACTTGTCCAGGGTCACACAACTAGTGTTTTAGGCTGGATTTGAATTTAGATCTTCCTCATTCCTGGAAGGCACTATTCATTGTGTCACCTTGCTGTCCCTACATAGAATGCCTCCAAATATGTTGCCTTCCCCTACTAGAATAAAAGATTCTTGACTCTAGGGACGATCTCACTTTTGTGAGGTTTTGTGTCCATAGTGCCTAGCAAATGGTAAATGGTTTAAGAATGTATTGCCCCCCCCCAAAAAAAGAAAAAAGAATGCATTTTCCCATTCATTCATTCATGGAAATTACACTTTATCAAGGCTGACAATATGTAAGCCTATAAGTATAAACAAAATGTAGAACACATGAAATATACAGTAATTAATAGAGAGGCAGAGGGATGGGGCAGTAGTCACTGGGGAAATGAGGAATGGTTTCATACAGAAGACAGTGCCTGAGGTGAGTCTTGATGGAAATTAGGGATTCTTAGAAATGAAGGTGGAGAGAAATCTTAACAAGAATGAGGTAGAGGCACAGACATGAGAGATGGAATACTCTGCGTAAGGAACAGTGAGAAGACCAGTTTAATTGTATTGTAGATTATTTGACAGATGTTGTGAAGGACTTTAAGCACTAAGGAGTTGATTTAGATCCAAGACATAAGAGGGGCCATTGGACTCCATCAAGGAAATTCGGTGGATAAAATGGGCAAGTCTGGGCTTTAGGAGCAGATGATCATAGGTAGAAAGTTGGAAAAGACCGTCAAGGTCAGCTAGTCCAACCTCCTCATTTTATAGTTGAGGAAGGTGAGGAATCTGCATCTCAGAAGAATTGATGCCTAGAGTCACACAGGTTGTAAGTACCCCAGTCACATTTTGAATGTAGGTCATTGGACTCCAAACCCAGAGCACTCTGCCCTGTACCACTCAGCCTCCTATTGTGTCACTCCAGAAGAATGGATTGGAGAGGGTGAGACGTGAGGCTGGGAGACCAAATAAAAGACTATTTGAGGAGCGAAGGAGAAGTGATGAGGCCACTAGGAAGGTGAGTATATGAGAAGAAAGAAAATTGAGAGAGTGTTGTGGGAGCAGCAAAACCACACCAAAGGAAGGCCAGGCTGAAGCAAGTCCAGCTGCCTTCAGAAGCTCATTGAGCCCCTTAGGCTGTTCCTCCTGCTAGAATCCACTATGCCAGAGTTGATGGTACTCTCTCTAACCCATACTCCCAAGGCAGTGAAATAGGGCCAACAGAAATGATAGTTTGGTTAATCTAGCCTATTCAAATCTCAAACAACACTTAGTTTAAACCTCTCTTAGGCAATTAAATATTATTTTATTCTATACTTATTTATATTTGGCATATTTTATTGGTATAATGAACTCTAGGTGAAGAAACTTCTACCAATACAGGTGAGCAACTACTCTACAATGTACTATGCAGGTTTGTCTGGGAGCACCAAGGACAGGTTAAGACAGTTTAAAAATAGATAGATAGATAGATAGATAGATAGATAGATAGATAGATAGATAGATAGATAGATAGATAGAGATAGAGAGATGGATAGATAGATGGATAGATAGAGATGTATGATGAAAACTGGCTTAACCTCTTATATAATTATAAAAAAGATATAAATTTAAAATAATATATCAAATAATATTATAATCTAAGTAAAAAATAAAACAAAATGATTATATAAAACACATCTAAGTGAGTGCGTATATATGCTTATATATGCATGTATATATACATATATACTGAACTTAAGAAACACCAAATAAAATGGATATTTCTATTCATATAGAAGAGATGACTGCATATAAAACTGCAGATTTCAATTATGTAGAGCTTGCTAGATAGTAGATAGAGCACCAGGGCTGGAGCTGGGAAGAACTAAGTTCACATCTAGCCTCAGACACTCATCTAGCTACCTAGTGACTTATAGGGTAAACCACTTAACCTTGGTCTGCCACTGTTATCTCATCTGTAAAATGGGGATAATGATAGCACCTTCCTTCTAGGGTTGCTGAGGATCAAATAAGACAATCATTGTGAAGCACTTAGCACAGTGCCTGGTACATCGTAGACACTATGTAAATGTGAACAGTGAAAAGAATCTTGAATCTGGAGTCAGAGCACTTGAATTGGATCACTGTCTGTCACTCAGTGTGGGGCTGTGCAGCTGTAATTGACTACATCCCTCCTGGCCTCAGTTTCCTCATCTGTAACATTATGGCATCTGATTAAGTGTTCTCTGAGGCCCTCTCCAATGCCAAACCCTATGCATGTTTAAATGCTTATTGAATTGAATCAAATGAATAAGAACCTAGCAGCTTGTGCTGTAATGAGCTTCTGGTCCCACAGAGAAATCTCCCAACCCTAGTGTAAGAGCATTGCCAAAAGTCAGAGCATGGCTGCACACTGATCACTGCTTTTTGAAGTACACACTCAAGGAGACCTGTAAACAAAGAGCTACTGCTGTGGGGAATTTGAAGAGAGCTAACCAATGGCAGGAAGACTGAAGAAGGTTGCAATTATGTACTAGCTGTCACTACCAGAGAAGCCCTTCTATAGACAGCATGGTATAATTAACAAGGGCAACCAGGTGGCACCATAGTGCAGAGAACATCAGACCTGGAATCAGGAAGAATCCTCTTCCCAAGTTCAAATCTGACCTCAGACTCTTATGAGCTATGTGACCCTAGGCAAGTCATTTACCCCTGTTTGACTTAGTCTCTCATCTGTAAAATGAGCTGGAGAAGGAAATGGCAAATCATTCCAGTATCTTTGCCAAGAAAACTCCAAATGGGGTCACGGAAAGTCAGATGTGACTGAAATGACCGAACAATGATTAAAAACCGGAATGGGTAGTGGGGTGTAAACTGGACTTGGAATCAGGAATATCTAGATTCAGCTTCCACTTGGGGCATTTAATACCTGCATGCCTAGGGGTAAATCACTTACCTTTTCTGAGCCCCAATTTCTTTATCTGTAAAATCAGAATAGAAATCCCTTGTCTCACTGTGTTGCTATCAGAACCAAATGAGATCATTCATGTAAAGGAACTGACAAGTCTTAAAGTGCTATATGTATCAATTATGTTGTTAATAAAAATAATAATTATTATTATTATTTTAATATAGTCAACTATTTTCATTAGCAATACAATACAGCAAACATTTTTTTAAGTACTATGATGCTAGGCTGTAGTGGAGAGAAAGGGTAATGCAGAACTGAAAGCAGTCACTAAATTCTGCAGCCTAGACAGGCCCATGGGACCCAAGAAATAGAAAACCAAAGCTAAAAGGCCAATATGCCTTTGGGAGACTCAGTAAATCATAGCAACCACCTACTATGTTCAAGGGACCAAGCAGGCTTCTAAGCCCCGGAATGCTTGGAACCCCTGTTAGGCATGTAGTAGGCACTAAACAGGTCCTTATGATGAACAGATGGGCTGATATTTAGAGAAAAAAAGTAGCAAATTGATGTTTGGTGAACAGGATTTAGACAATCATGAGAACTGAAGTGTCAAAAACAAACCTTTAAGGATTCCCTGACCCATCGTTCCAGGTAACATAGCGGAACCATGGACTAGTGGGAAAGGATGTTTTGGGGTCTGAAGTGTGGAAAACCATTAGACTCAGAGTCAGCACTCTCAGGCTGGAATCTTAGCTCTGCTGTTGGCTAATGGTAGGACAAATCATAAGAATTCATAAGATGCAGAGCCAGAAGGGAACCTTAGAGATTTATCTAATACAATACCCTTATTTTAAAAATAAGGAAACTGGGGGCAGCTAGGTGGCACAGAAGATAGAGCACCGGCCCTGGAGTCAGGAGGACCTGACTCAAATCTGACTCAAATCTGGCCTCAGACACTTGACACTTACTAGCTATGTGACCTTGGGTAAGTCACTTAACCTTCATTGCCCAGCCAAAAAAAACAAAACAAAACAAAAATAAGGAAACTGAGGCCCAAAGGGATGTAGGTCACATAAATAGTAAAGACTTATGATTTGAATCCAATACCTTTGATTCAAAATTCACTGAAACAAATCAAGTCAATTCAACAACTGGCTAAGATTCCATAAGGGGTCCCCCCCTCCAAATAAAAAAAGTCCAAACACTTTCCCCATCTTTCATCAGCAATTTACTTTGTAATTCTTGTAGCTAAACTGGTAACTACATATTACTTTGTTAATAGAGTTCATTGTAAAGCAAATGGTTTTAAAATAACAAATGAAAGGAAGGCATTTCTCATTCCCCAGATAGTTTAGTCTAGGCTGGATTGAATTCAATTCAATTTAATTCAATTCAAAAAGCAGCCATTTAGCAAACACTGTGCCAGACCCAGGCTCTGTTCTAGCCTCTGGACTTTTCCTATTCCTTTTTTCTTAACAACTTGTGCCTTCCTCTGCCTTGCCTTTCTTTTCACTATTCATCTTCCTTCCTAAGAAAGTACTTCTATTAGTTTATAGTTCAGGTTCATAAAGTTATTGACTTAAGACTTGTTGCTGCCAAGGCAGTCCTGCCGCTGGAACTAATCTGAAGCCCGTGAGCAGTAAACTGAGTCTATGTGTCTGCTCTGTCTATTTCATTACAGGCCATGAAGATAATCAATATCAAGGAGGGGTAAGGGAGTCCATTTGGAAGCATGGCCCCCACTGTGTTGGGCCAAGAAGCATCTATGTGACATGACTGATTCGACCCCAGTCCGAGTCAAATTGATTCCGTATTTGTGACTGTATTCACTATGAGCCACAGAGCAATTGATCTGGTTGATGGGACAAGGATTCAAGTCACACATTAAGGCACCTGAAAATACCACATTGAGAATGAGATGGTCTGGGAGGGGGTGTGAGTCATCTCTGTGCCATCTCAGCTGCTGGATAGCACTGAATCAGAGGAGAGGGGAACATGAGTGAGCGAGGGGAGTTGAGAGAGCAGAGTAAAACCTCATCACTGTAAATAACTCGGCTTGAGTCTTGCTGACAGTGGGAAGTCCGGCTCTGGAAGCAACACTGTCAGCAGTGCTATCTATTCATGTGGAGGTTTTTTTGGCTTGAAAATGCTTATTCTTGCTGTTATTTTTAGTAACCTTCCAGAATCAGGAAACTGGAATCTTCTTTCCATGGGCTCATTTTCCAGCTTTCATCTGAACATCCATGACAATTAAATAGAATCCTTTAATTGGTTTGGGATTGATGGCCAGGCATCGAATAGATAAACATTTCCAGCCGGGAGAGGATGTCAGAGCCCCTTCATCTTTGCCCACAATGGCAGGATTGACATCATGGGAATTACCATTCAATTGAAGACCTGTCTTCCATCATTATTTGATGACATTTGTTTTAGTTAATTAAAATAAATGGTTTAGCCAAGTGTTTTGGCCCCAGAGCTGGCTTCAGAGTCACCCGGAGCACCCGGGGTTCCTCCCTTTGATACATTGTGTGACCATGGGCAAGTCCCTATATTTCAGTGGCACAGGCAAATCTCTAAGATTATGAATTGTAGAGTAGGGGGCACTCTGGTAGAGAGAGTCCCTCTTACTGACTCCCTTAACTGCTAAAATTATAGGATGAGTTAAAAATAATAATTAAAAGGGAGAGGGGAAAAGAAATGGAGAAGATCCAGATCCAGGCATAGCAATTTTCAAGATGCTTCTTTAAAAGATCTGATTCAATTCAACAAGCACCATTCATGGTGAGAAAATACCTGTTTGTCTGGCCAATGTCCATCACTCAGTGAAAGACAGATTACATTTGAAGAGCGCTTCCCTTATGACAAGTAAAATAGTTCCTGCCAGTATACCCATGTCACAGATGAGGAACCCAGGGCCCAGAGAGCTTAAGTCACTTAACCATGGTTACACAGCTAGTGACTGTGAAAGTCCTGATCTTGAGCCCCCTTCCCATGACTTCTAGGTTATTGTCCTTTCCAATATACTTGATTATTCCAATACCTCTCAATCCAAAATAATCCATTTGGAATGTGTTTACTGTTTTGTCTCTGGAGCTAGTTTTATTGTTTTTGTATGTTTGGTGTCAGGGAGAAGAGGAAAACCTTTTTGTACTCTAAGAGCTAAGATGATAACAAATATTAACACAGGCATAAATCTACTACCTTGCCACTAGGTGTTGGATACCATTCTTGGATAATGGACATAATTGGGGAGGTAAATTCCTAAATAAGAAATGTGATGCCAGGACATGTTAATGTTTTATAAAAACACATTAAGAGAGTAGAGAAGGACAAATGTCTGTATAGAAATGATAGTCCTGAATGGGAGCCAAAGGTTCAATTTGTACACTCATAGATTAAAAGTAATAGGGACCTTAGGGGCAGCTAGGTGGCACAGTGGATAGAGCACTGACCCTGGATTCAGGAGGATCTGAGTTCAAATCTGACCTCAGACCTGTGACACTTACTAGCTGTGTGACCCCGGGCAAGTCACTTAACCCCAATTGCCTCACCAAAAAAAACCCACAACAAACCACCAAAAAACAAGTAATAGGGACCTTAGGGGCAGCTAGGTGGCACAGTGGATAGAGCACCGACCCTGGAGTCAGGAGGAACTGAGTTCAAATCCGGCCTCAGACAATTAACACTTACTAGCTGTGTGACCCTAAGCAAGTCACTTAACCTCAATTCCCTCACCAAAACACACACACACACACACACACACACATACAGTAATAGGGACCTTAGAAGTTGAGTCCAAACTCCTCATTTTACAGATAGGGAAACTGAGGCTTAGAGAAGGCATGACTTGCTTAGAGTCACAGAACGTTGCAGACCAGATTTTTCAGATTCCAAGTTCAGCACTCTGTCCACTATACCTTAATGCTGCTGAAATATTCTTATGAGTTCTAGGCCTCTTTCCAGCTCTAAAAACTCACTTGTGTGGAGTGTGTAGAAGAACCACTGAGAAAACAAGAAATAAATCCGAAAATTGCATCTTACATCCGTATGGAATGACTAATCAGTGGGATACCTGTTGAGTGGAATATCTTAGTGTCATCCTTTTTTGTTTATATTTGTTATAATATAATATTTCCATCAGACCCACAAGGTTCAGTTACAATTTTGTTGATGAATAAGGTGCTTCCTTCTACTGAATTTTCATTGATTGGACTCAGATCTCATTTGTCAGGGGGAAAAAGAGAACATTATTATTAGCACCATGATTACCTTTGTGAGCCAAAAGCAAAAAAAATGAAGTCTCTCCAAAGTTGATGGGGCTGTAGTCACGTATGTGATCTGTTATGTTCACAACCAATTTAGCTTTAAAAATGGCATCCACAGTCATAAAACAGCGTGAGACAGTGACATGTAGTGGGACAAGCATTGGAGCAGGGGTTAAAAGAGCTATGTTCTCATCCTGGCTTTGCTATTAACTAGCTATGTGTATGACTTCAGACAAATCACTCCATCTCTTGGGCCTCAATTTCTTCATCTATAAAATGAAAGGGTTAGAGTGTGGTTTAGTGGAAAGAACCCTGGATTTGAAGTCTGGGGACATGGGTTCATATTCCAGCTCTGATGCTTACTCCCCTAGTATGACCTTTGGGAAGTCCCTTAACATGCCTGGGCCTCAGTTTCTATTAAATGAAGGCATTAAATTAGATGACTCTGTGGTCATTTATGTCTCTAGCCCTATGATTCTCTAATTCCTCGGGTCCTTTCCAAATTTTAAATCTTATGACTCGAGGTCCCTACTCAGCTTTACAATCATATGAGTTTAAGTAGCCAGGGACTGCCCATGGATATTTTTAGTCCAATATTCCAGGTTTGGGTTTGGAAAGCCAACCTATCATAAACATAGGGAGATGAGATCTGAGATCCCCTTTCTGGTAAGCAGTCATTCTTTGACTAGACACCATCTCCTACTTCATGAAGGCTAATCATTCCAATCATTCAGGACTCAGAAGGATTTTCCAGAGGACTAGAGTGGCAGTGCTTAATGATTCCTTATTCCCCTTTCCTTTGTGCTAATCCATGTGAATATATGGGGTTCCAAAAATGTACCAAAAGTGCTTTTTTTTCCTCCAAGATATTCTTCTGTAGGACTGAAGGCTAGGCTCCATTACAAGACTCAAACCCCTGTGGGAACCTAGAAGAAGTATTTCATATGGTGCCCAGGGGAGACTTGGGCTCCATATTGGTATGGTTGTCTGTAGTTTTCTTTTTAATGGAGGCATTTTATTTTTAATCACATGAAATTTCATTATCTTATGTATTCAAACAATTCACTACATGGGGTTCATGAGGAAATGATGTTAGGGATCATTGTTAAAATAAAACCCAATATGAATTTTGGATGTTATTGCTATCCAAAAGATTGCTCTCCTGGGCAACTGAAAGTGCTGCTTTTATATTAACTCATTTGTCCTTGCAATGTCTTAAGGAAGTTATTTAGAATGTGGACAGATAATAAAATCATTCGAGACAAGATTTAAATGAAAATGTATTTTCTTATATACAATAGTTCCCTTCTTTTACTCCTGGGTAAATACCTGGGCTTGGGTTTCAAAAGTGCATCTAGCGTTGCTCTGAGCTTCTATCCAATGGCTTTCCTCTTTTATTTATTTTTTATTTTATCTATTTATTTATTTGCTTATTTGTTTGTTTTTGTGGGTCAATGAGGGTCAAGTGATTTGCCCAGGGTCACACAGCTAGTAAGTGTCAAGTGTCTGAAGTGGCATTTGAACTCAGGTCCTCCTGAATCCAGGGCTAGCGCTTTATCCACTGTGCCACCTAGCTGCCCCCTGGCTCTCTTCTTTTAGACCATCCCTTCAAATAGTGAGAATGATAACAGTTGACTCAGAATAGACAACATTGTGATATCAAGAACATATATCAGCAGCAAGTCATCTACAATCTCTGGACCCCAGGAAAACTGCCTTGTTTTTTATGATCCCCACTAGTGATAGAAGGCCATAGGTTTTATCTAGTCCTTGGCCCAAGCCTGATGTCACATAAAGAAGCAATAACCATCAGGAGAATTATTTGTTACCTAGCTGACCATAAGAGGTATTGGGTCACTGGTTCTCTTCATTTCTCACCCTCCTGAGAGATCATGAATTGGTAATCTCTGGTCATCACTGGCCCAGATGGGGCAAAAGACTACCAAGAGTCTAAAAACATATGACAAATCAAAGCAAAGGGACAAAACTCTTGCCTTGATCATGTTGCTGGCTCCATAATCAAAAGTCAACACAGAAAGAGAATTGGTGACCCTTAAATACTTTCTCCCCTCTGTAGTGTTATACAACCCAGTAGAGAGAGCAGTGTCCTAGCATGAATAGCCATTTTCTCCTCTCTGTCACTGTCATCTTCCTCTCCAAATCTCTTATGAAATCCCTGTTTCCAAAGAGCCTCATGGCACACCTGTATAAATACTTCCTGGGCAGGCAGCATCTCTCTGGTCCCAAAGATTTGTGGGAAGCTCATTATAGTAGTAGTTGATTAAAAGCTCTATACAGAGATTTCACCTAATTCTAAATTACCTTGAATTTCTTTATCTGTTTACATACTATATCTTTACAATAGAATATGAGCTTTTTGAGGGAAGGGAGTGTTTTGGTTTTGTCTTTATATCCTAGGAACCTAGCACAGTGCCTTCTACTTATTAATATTCATTTATTTAGGGTTAGGAGGCCATTTCCAGTCATCCTGACTTTTATCTTGCTACTGGACTTTGATGACTCTGGAAGAAAGAGTGAGGCTGATGACTTTGCAAGACTCTATCTCACTTGAATTCAGCTCCTGGGCAAGTCAAGATATTGGCCAGGATGTCACTGATCCTCTTTGAAAACAAAGGATGAACAACATTTGTCTATTTAAATTTGTTTGAACTAAATTGGAAGAAAATAGGTGTTCACTGGATAGAGTTGGAAGGATATCTAGTCCAACCCCCTGATTTTACAGGAAAGGAAACTGAGGAGCAACAATATTAAGTGACTTGCCTAAAGTCAAAAAAGGTAGGAGGAATCAGAGATGGGATTTCAACCAAGAAGCTTTGACTCAAGAACTGCTACTCTTTCTACTTCATGCTAAGCAGCCAGAATTAAGTTATGCTGACTCCTTAGAGCTCACAGGTCACAATTTCATAATGGCAGGTCATAGGCCATGGTTTTAAGAAGTCATCAGAAAGGACTTATGAAAATGGCAACCCATCTACAGAGAAAGAAGTGATAGTATCTGAAAATAGATGTAAACACATTTTTTTTCTTTTCTTTTTTTTTCTTTTTTGGTGAGGCAATTGGGGTTGGGTGGCTTGCCCGGGGTCATGCGGCGGGTGGGTGTTGGGTGTCTGGGGCCGGATTTGGGCTTGGGTGCTCCTGGTTCCAGGGCCGGTGCTCTGTCCACTGCACCACCTAGCTGCCCCTGGAAACACATTTTTAAAAAAAAAAAATTTTTTTCTCTTTGACAATTCCTCAGTCTGAAGTTTTGGGAGTTTTTTTGACTGTTTTCTCTCACAACCTAGCTAATGTGGGAATGTTTTCCATGACTGCTCATGTATAAGTTATTTTGAAATGCTTGAGTTCTAGTGGGTGGGGGTTGGGAATGGAGGAGGAAGAGAAGTTGGAACAATTTTTAAAAAAAATTGATGTTAAAATTTGTTTTTACATATATTTTGGAAAATAAAATTCTATTCAAAAAAAAAAGTAATCAGGATAGGGCAGCTAGATGGCACAGTGGATAAAGCCCTGGCCCTAAATTCAGGAGGACCTGAGTTCAAATCTGGCCTCAGGCACTTGACACTTACTAGCTGTGTGACTCTGGGCAAGTCACTTAACCCTCATTGGCCAGCAAAAAAAAAGAAGAAGAAGAAGAAGAAGAAGAAGTCAGCAGGATAAACATAGAATTTTTATAGGTCTAACAAATTTTGAGGTTCTCCACTAGGGTGTCCTTCCACTGCTTCATTGTGGTGTGGAGTTAGCCCAACATTTCCAAAAGCTGTGCCAGCAGAACATCAGATCCCATAGGTTTGACTATAATTGTATAATTAATTATTTATCTCTTGTCTAAAATCCAGCCCTACACATATGGACACACACAGAGACATGCACCCATACCCCCTCCAAAACCATATTTGCTCTTCAGAACGGCTCTGGGACCTCCCCCGACATCTACATTGACTGATGAAACAAACAAACAAAGAATTAAATAAATAAATAAACAAATACATAAGTGTGTGAATCCCATTTCTTTAATGTCCAGATTGTGTCCAGCCTCTTTCTTTTCACCCAGTTTCAACCCACCACCATCATTAACCACAACAGTCTGCTCTTGTGGCCACCAAATTTTATATTGGAGCAAATGTTTAAGGCAAAGAAACAGCAGAAACCAAATGGGGTGCAGTTTGTTTGGAATGCTGGCTGCTCCATTCTATAACCAATTAGGAACAGAATGACCTCTGGTCTGTCAGTGGAGCATCATGCCCAGCCATTTGTCAGTTGGATGCACAGGCAGCCTGGGATGAAGCCTCAGACTGACTAGACTAGCAGCATTGCCTCAGCATCTCCTTTCTTTTCTCATTGCCTCATGTGGTTCCCTCACCTTTGTGGATGTCTGCTCAAATTCAGTGTTGTGGAAGTTTGAAAGCTATGGGTAAAAATGGTTGCTTGGCTGCCATACTCACTTCTCACATCCTCAATCTCCATAGTAACGAGGCAACACAGCCATAAGGTGAAGAGAGGGTTATAACAGCATCTACCTCATAGGGCTGTTGTTAAGCTTAAATAAGATAATGTATGTAAAGTGCTTTGAAGGCCTTAAAGCGCTATATAAAAAGGAGCTGCTGTTGTTATAATTCCTCATTTAGCCTGGCCCTGGAAAATGCCATTTGACAGCTGCCTCTTGCTCTTGCTGACTCTGCTTCTTGTTTTTATTCTCCTTAGAATATAGCATGATATCTTTATTGGAACTAAAGTACCCATCTCTTTTACATGTGACTATAACACATCCATGACTATCATCTTCCAGCTGTTGATGTCTGTATTAGTGGCTCCTCATTCAGCTTCTATAGCCTAGAGAGCTTTTTTTCCAGTCCATGTTCTACTTAACTGCCTTCTTTCAGCCCTCAAGAAGGTGCTAGCTTGGATATCTTGGGAGCCATTTTTAGCATGTGACTGACCCAACTAAACACTGAGAATGGCCTCCTCAATGCCTGAGGACTGGCTGGGGTCCAGGATTCCATTGTTGGAACTTTTGTCCTGTCACTAGATGATGTGAATAATCAGTGGTAGAAGAAAGAGGGGGAGTGTCATTCTAAGACCTTCCAGTCCAAATCAAATGCAAATCATGTAACAGTGTTTAGTACAGCCTCAATTATCCAAAGTAAATGGGACTTTTACAACAATAAACTTGGATATTAAGTAACTACAGCCTTTTTTAAGCAGCTACATTCTGTGGATTATTTTAAGGGACACAATATATGGTGTTATCATTTTAAGATACTATTTATTGACATAATTACCATTATCCTCAAGGAACATTTACTGAGTATATATTTGACATAAGATATTATACAGGACACTAGAATCATAATAGTTCCCTATGTCTCTGGTCTATATAAGTTACATGACTTGCCAAGAATCACACAGTGTCAGGGCTGAGAATCAAATTCAAATGTCCTGACTCTGAATTCAGTCTTTTCTCAATGATGTCTCATTGAATTTTGATTGAGAAATCATTGTTATGGGAATCTACACTTCCCATCCACTTCCACACCATGTTGCGTACACTCAGGCTATCTTCATTTTTCCTCTCATACCTAACCTCATTCCTCAACTTTAACCTCAGAGTCGGCCTCTGGGAGGTCTGGCTTGGATAGGGGAAATTACAGTTTGGCTTGTTTGGAACCATGCTTCTGTGTCACTACTTAACTGTCTCTACACCATGCTCTCTAAGTCTCTCACATTTCAGTTCCACTTTATGTGGTATCTTCATTAAAATGTAAGCTTTGAGGTGGGCACTGCCTTGTTTGTATGTATTTATTACTAGACACATGTGTCTGACACATAGTAATTACTTAATAATTGTTTCTCTACCTCTGTGTCTCTGTCTCTGTCTGTCTCTCCCTGTGTGTCTGTCTCTCTGTCAGTCTGTCTCTTTCTCTGTCTCCTCTCTCCTTTACCTCTACTTCTCCCCTATTCTTTCTTCTCCCAACTCTGTCTCTCTGTCTCTACCCTATTGCCTTTCTCTGTCTCTCTCCTTTATAGACTCATTTCATTAATACAAAACAAAAATATTCCACTCTTTTTTGATACTGCCATTAAGTGTAAATTACTCTCTGCAAGTGTCTCCTACTCTTTGGGACTATCACATATGAATTAGAGTTTGTCTGATTACATCTTTTTTGAGTATAGGAAGGTACTGCTGGAATGCAGAGAGAGAGAGAGATCTTATGTAAGACAAAATGTCCAAAGTAGCATTAACACTAGCAAAAAAACTGGAAACAAAGCAGGTGCCCATCAGTTGAGGAATGGCTGAATAAAATGTGGTATATGAATGCAATAGAATGTTGCTCCACTCTAAGAAATGATGAATATAAAGAATTCATAGAAATAAAAGAAGGCTTCTATAAACTAATGCAGCATAGAGACCTTGTACATGTTTTTTAATTTGCTCACATAGGTACAAGTTGTGTCTTTTCTGCAATATGTGAGCTCCTTAAGCACAAGGACTTTTTTATTTTGTCTGTATTCCCAATGTCCGGCCCATTGTAACAATTAATGCTTGTTGAACAGAATTGAATTGTTAAATACTGTTTTATTGAATCAAATTCTACTTACTAGTCCTTGGTACATGAAATGAAAGGTCTTCTGAAAAAGATCACCTCCCGTCCCCCGTCTGCCACTCCCCTGTTAGTTGCACTTTTGTTATCAACATTTACATAGATATTTTTTGGTGGTGGGATTTGGAAAACTGCTTCTATAAAAAATAATTGTCATGCTAGCCTCAATTATTACAATAACATCAGTGACTCACTCCAGTTCTTTGGTATATAAAATTCTGAAGTACTGGGAAGTATTACATATCTTATATTATTATATTATATAAATTTATGTATTCTTATAATACCTATCATTTTCCAGCAGACATTATGGGTCATAGTTGCCTACAATGCTCTGAAGTCATCTGTTTTCCCAAATACTACTGGGACTTAGAATGAAATAATTGAATAATGTAGAAACACTTAAAGAAAAATCTACTTTCATGGATTGTAGATAAACTCTTCTAATTATAAAAACTCAGGCATCCTTTAAAAATGATCATAGAGATTGTATAGATATTCCTGTTTTATTAAGTAACTGCTAAAAATGAATTTGCAGCGTGTGGCTGATAACCTAGAGAGTCATGCTTCTGGGTACATAAGCATAACAGAGAGAGAAATTGTGTGGGTGGGTGGGCCATGGAAGAATTGAATAGATTGTGATGCCTTGAAATGGCTCCATATATATATATATGTATATATGTATATGTATATATATATAATATATATGTTTTATTCCTGTGCCTTTTTCCTTCATGTGGATTTTCTTGGGAGGCCAAGAAAGAATCTCAGAGTTGAGAAACATTAGAAGTACCTCAGACTCAAATAGTCCTTTGTAGTAATTTGTTGAAGATAATAATAATAGCAATAACAATAATAATAGCTAACATTTCTATAGAATCTACTATCTGCTAGGCACTGTGCTAAGCTCCTTACAATTATTATCACATTTAGTCCTCACAACAGCCCTAAGAGGTAAGCACTATTACTATCCCCATTTTACAGTTGAGGAAACTGAGGCAAACAGAAAAAAAACTCTTAATTTGTTTCTGGAGGCTCAGGGCATGGTGGCTCATGACTGCAATCAGTCATGCTCATGCAAGCTAAGGCTGGAAGATGTCTTGAACTCAGAAATTCTGAGTTGTAGTGGGCTACACTGATCAACTCTTTGTACTAGGTTCAGCATTAATATGGTGACCTAACCCCCATCCTCTGCCAGGATTGGAGAACCACCAGATTGCTTAAGGAGGGGTGAAGTCACCCAAGATCAAAATAAAATCTCCAATACTGATCAAGGTGGAATTGGACCTGTGAGTAGCTCCTGTGCTTCCATGCTAGGTAAGATAAAGACACCTAGTCTGAAAAACAAAACAGAACTTCTGCAGGGGTGCAATTTGGCAATCAGATAGATATTAAGTAGGAGTTACAATGACATTCCAACCCTAAGTCAGATTCAGGCCTGGAACATAGATACCACCTTTGATGAGCTGGAAGGTAAAGTTTAAAAAAATAGATTACTTATGATCAATACATGACAAGATACATATTCTATGTTCCAAAAATTCTTGATTCTTGGAGAATAAGTATTTTCTTTTTGGAAAGGAAATATCTATGAGAGCCAAAGCTCTGAAGATAGAAGTATTCCCCTTATAAGTGTGAAAGAACATCTATAATTTTTTCCTTAGGTCTGATGAGTTGGTTTGTAAGATACCTGCTTTTTCAGAAGAGCTAATATCTGTGGGTGATACCCAGAAATAGAGGTGACAGAGTCTACTTTTCCTCTTTTATGGTATGAGGTGGAACCAAGGCTAAAACCTGAAGCTAAAAAGAGAGAGTAACTCTACAACCTCATGAACAGTGTAACCCAGCTTGGCATTGTTGATCAAGGAACAAGCAGAATCATAGGAGACCACCATCAATGTTTAGCAGAAACTATACAATAGCAGAGACTGTATCCCACACAAGACCAGTGGGAAACTCCCTCCAGGAGCAGCAAAATGGCATCAATGGCCATGCAATGCTGGAAATGTAAGATGCCCTACATGTTTACTTCTCCATACATACTCCCTAAGTTTATTTACTCTTCCCACTGACTGCATGTATATTAGTGGGAGAATATGCCCTAAGTTTAGGGGGAGATGTTTTTTTCTATTGATACTTTTCATACTATGCCATTCCGTTAAATGCCTTTGCTTGAATTGCATCTTCAGCTTGACTAGAAAAAATAAACATACTGAAAGGGGTCAGGAGCTATGGTTTTCAATAGTTATGGACCCAAAGAGTACATTGAACCAAGGGCATCTTGTTTAGGAGGATCTACATGTGACTTTGCAGTGGAGGGGAAGTGGGAGGCTGCTGTTCAACTCACACATGAATTTGGCATGTTACCATCAATTATAATAATAATAGTAGTAGTGACTCACCCAAGTTCAATGCCACATAAAACTCTGTGGTACTGGAAACATAAATGAATATTTTATTAAATTTAAATGTATATATTTTTCATAATACCTATTATTTTATAAGAAGTATTATGGTCCATATTGGCATGCAATGCACTGAAGTCATCTGTTCTCCTAAGTGTCACTGAGATCCAATGTAAAATAGAATCATTACTAAAAAAAAAAAACTAGTTTTATGGATTGCAGGGAAACTTTTGAATTTTAAAGTCTTGGTCAGAGTAGTTACCCCTAAAAAAGAGATCATAAGACTGTATAAAAACTTCTGTCTTTTTAAAGTGTTTCTTAATATTAATGAAAAACAGATCAAAATTAAATCTGTTAATCCATGCAGGATAATGTCGGTATGAATAATAGTCATTGTTTGAGAATGATGAGACATTAAGAAACAATAAAATGTCTCCAGATGGATTTTTATTTTTGCAACCATGTGGACCTAGTTCTATTCTTTGTCCATGGGTTTCTTTTTGTTTTGTTTTAATGAAAAGGAGACCTGATTATTTTCTCACAGTCATTTCATTTCCTGCCATTTAGTAGTTCATGCTTTTCCATATTAGTGATTTTTATGGTAAATCAGTGACCACAATAGAGAATCAAGGGACAGCACCAAACTTACATATCCTAATGAAGTTTATTGTAGACTTTCCATATCTGGCTAAGGTCTCAGGAAGATTGGGAGTGTTGGGTGGGAGTCAATAGAGAAAGAAAGGAACTCCAAAACTTCAGCTATTCCCTCTTAAGTTGAAGCTTCACCAGTTAACCAAGCAACAACCTGTTCTATCAGATAAGTATGTAGGGGTTTAAGAACCCCAGATGGCTTCTGAGGTTGATAGCTCCTCTGCATTGGCTCATGGGAATAACCATGTCACCAGAAATAGTTTCCCAGTTTTCCTTTTTACATATAGATATATAGTAAAGGTCCCACTTCTGACATGTCAGGGATATTTCACTAGGTGTTCCTCAATTTCCAGGTTAGTGACTGGTGGGAAATTGAGGTGTTACCTATTACTTCAGCTCCTACATTCACTCTTTGGGATCTTAGAACACTGTCATTTTTTTTTTGAGGGGGCAAAGGAGGGAGAAAAGAAAGTGGCAAGAGGCTGACTTTGCAAATTTATTAGGCCTATTCTTATGACCTCAGTTGAAGTCTAAGAAACTCTCCCAAGGGCTTACTCCATTACTTGACAACTGTAACTCCTTGAAGATCTTCATAACTCAGAGTATGCAAATTTGTGGACACAAAGAGAACCAGGTTTCCATTAAGTTAGTTCATGGCCTGAATTCTAGGCTTAACTCAACTCTCCAGAATTGGCTTCCAAATTCCAAAGTATGATAAAGGTATGAAAAAAATGAAGATTCCTTCTATGCTTTTGTTTAGTACCCCATATATTAAGGGGCCTTGCATCTCTGAGACAGAGCAAGCAGTCTAGAAAGGGCCCAATATTTTGACCAAATTGATTCCTATGTATGCCCTCTCATTTAATTTCTTCAATTTGTTTCATTATATAGATGCTAGTGGTTCCCATATATGATAACCCATCTCTAGCTTCTTTGATATTGCATCTATTTTTGTGGAGCAATGAGGGTTAAGTGACTTGGCTGGGGTCACACAGATAGTAACTGTCAAGTGTCTGAGGCTGGATTTGAATTCAGGTCCTCCTGAATCCAGGGACAGTGCTTTATCCACTGCACCATCTAGCTACCCTGATCTTGCATATCTTCCATAAGTATGGAATGTACCACCTCTTCACCTTCTACCTTGTATAATTCTTAGCTTATCTGAAAGCACATTTCAGCTGTTCCTACTATCTGAGTCCTTGATTTTCTTCCCCTTCCACGTCTGCCTTAGTTACTAAGGGCTTCACCTTCTTAAAATTACTTTAAAAAGTCTTTTATATTTACTTACTTGTGTATTCATTGCATCATCACAGTAGAAGGTAAACTCCTTGAGGGTAAGGATTTTTTTTTTGGTAAGGCAATTGAGGTTAAGTGACTTGCCCAGGGTCACACAACTAGTAAGTTTTAAGTGTCTGAGGCCAGATTTGAACTCAGGTACTCCTGACTCCAGGGCCAGTGCTCTATACACTGCATCACCTAGCTGTCCCAAGGTAAGGATTATTTTATTGTGTCTTTTTAATCCCCACATCTATCACAGTGCTTTACACTTTGTAGACATCTAATATATGTTTGATTGGTTGAATCGATAAATTGATTTATAAGCATACAGCTGCCATCTTCTATCCCAAAATTATTGTTTTCTTTTCAGCTTTTCAAGGATGTAAAGTTAGGCCTGTTTGGATATTCAGCGATATCTTTTGGTATCAGAAAGATGACCCTGAATTATGAGAGAACATAAGAATTTTACAAGGTATTTTGAGTCTCAGATCAGCACATATTTGCCAGCACACTAGCATTAATAACATCAAGCCATGTTGCACATTTTGAAACTGAGGTTTCCAATTGAAGGTAAGACTGGGTTTGAAAACATGGAGAATGAGGTGCTGACTTATGTGCTATTACAATCATGATCCTATCTGTCGCTGAACAGACATAACAAGGGAATACAAGCTGTCATCATTTACCCTGGAGATGTGACACTGATCTCTTCTTGTTCTTTTTCTTCTTGTTCTTCATCTCTGTCTCTGTCTTCTCCTTTCCTCCTCTTCCTTCCTTCTTTCTCATCCTCCTTCTTCTTTCTCCTCCTTCTCCTTTTCCTCCTTTTCTTCCTCCTCCTTTTTCTCCTCTTCCTCTTCCTTCTCCTCCTTCCAATAACAAGTAAAAAAGTTTAACATTTAAAAAAATTAGGGTTTTAAATTCTCTTTCTTTCTCCTTTCCCTTCCTCTTTCATGAGATGGCAAGCATTTTTATTTTAAAAATTTATTTATTTATTTTAATTTTTCTCAAGTACATGTACAGATATTTTTTAAGTTCCAACTTTTTCTCCTACACTTCCTTCCCTCCCTGCTCCAGAAGCCAGTAAGCAATTTGATATAGCTTATACATTACAATCATGTTAAACATTTCCACATTAATCAGAATAAAAGGAAAGAAAAATGAGAGAAAAAATAAACAAGAATAATAATAAAAAAGAAACAACAAAAGTAAAAATAGTATGCTTCAGTTTGCATTCAGACTCCATAGTTCTTTTTCTGAATGTAGAGAACATTTTCCACCAAAGGTCTTTTGGCATTGTCTTGGATCATTGCCTTGCTGGGAAGAGCCAAGTCTCAGATGGCAAGCAATTTTATATAGGTTATATATGTACAATCATGCAAAACATTTCCATATTAGTAATGTCATGAAAGAAAACAGAGACCCACAAAAACATGAAGAATATGAAAAATAGTATGCTTGCATCTACATTCAGATACCATCAGTTCTTTCTCTGGAGACTGATAGCATTTTTCATCATGAGTTATTTGAAATTGTCTTGGGTCTTTGTATTACTAAGATTACCTAAGTCATTCACAGTTGATCATCATACAATATTATTGTTACTGTGTACAATGTCTTCTTGGTTCTGCTCACTTCACTCTGTATTACTTACTGATTGCTTCTTTTTTTAGGATATAGAACCTGGAACATTTTCATTAAATATACACACATATAAAATATATACATATATATACAGCAATTTATAAAACATATATATGGGTGTATATGTTCATATATGTACATATACAGATATACATCAAGAGGTAGAAGAGATTTTTATATCATCTTACTTTTATAAATGTAAAACCCAGAGAAGAAAATTCTTCTTTAAATGTGGTTACCAAATTAACAGAGAAAAATTGTTCTGAACACTTCCATTTCCTCAGACTTGTTTTAGAGCCTTTTCCCCCAGACAAATGTGTTTCATTTTTAATGCTATTGATTATAACATTATTGATCATATCTGACACATAATTAACTTGGAAAATATGAGTAAGTCTCTGGGGTTTCCATTTTTATGTTTAAGAAAAACGGTAATGATGATTTTTGCCTGCTTAATCATTTCTCTATGCTCACTCAAAGCTAGAAATACCTGTTTCCCTCTTTAAACAAGGCAACTAGATACAATAATGTTGAAATTTAAGGCAAAGGTCAGGTGTTATAGTTCTTGCTGCTGGAGACACTAAGAGTGGTATGTCACTTGAGTTTTGGAGTTCTGAGCTGCAGTAGGGCTAAAGCTACTGCATTTACAGTCTGGATGAAATAGGGAGAAAAAAGAAAGGAAGAAGAAAGAAAGAAAAGGAAGAGAGAGAAAAAAGGAAGGAAGGAAATAAGACAGGAGGGAAGGAAGGAAGGAAGAGAGAGAGAAAGAAGATAGGAAGGAATGATGAAAGGAAGGAAAGAAGGAAGGAAGAGCTGACTAATTAGTCCTTCAAAACACTTTTTATATATGTCACATAGAAATTCCTATTCGTCAGTTTGATAGCTGTAATGGGGGGACTGGGACTGATCAATAAACTCAGCTATTATGAAGATATGTGGTATGTGTCACTATTATAATCCCTGTGCCCATTGTGGATTCTGGAGCATGTGCAGACATGCTCTAACTGGTTCTGGTCCACTAACCATGTGGTAAAGACAAAGACTTTGATTGGTGGCTGAACTAGAACTGGGGTACATTTAAAAACACCCCGATTAAGCAGCCAAAGTAAGCTTCTTTTTCCCCCTTTTTGTTGCATTGAATGACATGCTATAATCCTTAGCACAAGAAGAGGCTTATGCCTTCCCCACAAATAGGTAGCCTATCAATAAAAGTCTCTTAATTTTAGGTGAAGGAAAACTAGAAGCAACTATGACCCTGTGAGCTTTAAAAGATTGGAATTCCTGGCTATTAGGGGTGCAGGAGCTGAAACTGATGCCAGGATTTGTCCAAAACTGAGGATTGTTGGCTTGATGATGGCAGCAGAGGCCCTGATGAATTTCTGAGATTCAGCTTTCTTGAGCAATTTCATCCATGAGCCACACTAACTGCATGTGGAAGTAAACTCAATGGGTCAAATGCTTTCTATAAAGTGCTTCAAGTTTGCACTTGCTTTCCCCATGGACCAAGAAGATAAGAAAGGAGACTGTGACCTTTGATGTTTGGGGAAGAAATGTTTTAGAACTTAAGTTCTCTCATTAAATATTCCTTTCTAAAAGATAATTTATGTCAATTAGTTAGAAGATAGTAGGGCACTAATCACCGGCAGTTGATATTGGAGGATATATCAGAATGGAGGCTTGAGAGAATAGATTTAGGCAAAAATGCCTTCAACTCCTTAGGGGTATCCCTTGAGCCCTGAGAAGGGCTGGCCTTACACTGGGAGAGTGAGTCTAAAGCCTCACTATGTAGCTCCTATTTTTAATTTTCCTGTTAGGTGAGTTTATCTGTCATCCAGCTTGATTATCCATCTCTTCTGCATCTTGGAGGGTAAATAAAAGGGAAAAGCCACTTTCTCAAACATGAAATTTGAAAATCTCACTTTATACATGACAAATCATTTCACATCTCCTGGCCTCAGTTCCCTTATCTGTAAAATAGGGAATAGGAATAAATTTAAATAGATGATCACAGGATTGTGTATTAAGAGGTAAAAGGGCATGAGGTCTTTCCCAGTCCTGACAGATGCTTTTTAGAGTCACACTCTCTTGGGTTATGGTTCATTTACTTTAAAAATAGGTCTTGTATATGCCTATTTGCTTATATGCTCTATGGGGTGTATGAGCTGTTCAGGAAGGACTAGCCCCTCTCACGTGAGGGCTTGCTGAGCCCTTTTCAGGGCTGCTCAGACTCCTTTTGCATCCACCTTTCACCCAACTCACACCTGTGGCTCCAAGAAGCTGTAGCATCAGCAGACACACCCTGCTAAAACCAACTGGGAAGACAGGTTAAACCAGGCTAAGGGTGACTGACAGGTCTCAACCCTATCAGTGAATTAGGGGGATGTCTAGCCCAAGCATGTGAAGACTTCCCCCAGTGGAATGGGTGGATGAGAACAATTTGTTCTAATGGTCAGAAAGGTGGCTGAAGCAAGCTCACTTAAGAACTTGGTCAGACATGGAAGATGGCATGATCATTGTTGGAAGTAAAGTATTTACAAATAATTAGATTTGTAGCAGAGCATGGATGAAGGTTTTTTATTGCATTCTTGCGAGAATGAGTACCCCTTCTTATGCTCAAAGGAGTGTGTTCGAACAAAGTCACAGACAAGCTTATATCCCTTAAGGTCCCTCCTCTCCTTTCTCCATTTGGATGGGGAAATGGGAAGTTCACAGTCTTCCCGTAAAATCTATCTACGTTCCCCCTTGAAATGATCCCCACTCCTGCTACAAACATTACCATACATTGCATGTTCAGAAAATGGCTGTCTAATTCCACCCAGAGGTGAAGTTAATATTCATGAACTCATTAGTACTTATTAAGCATGTGCAGAAAGAAGTTGGGTTTACTAAAGTTCACTTAACTCGACTTAACCAGCACCAACCAGGTCCAGTGAGGGTTTTTTTGTTCTGTTTGTATGTTTTGTTTTGTTTTGTTTTGTTTTGTTTTGTTTTTCTGCTTTAGGACTGTTTAGGAATGTTTGAGAAGAGACTAGAACAGAAATTGCTTCACTGTCTCTCTGAAATAAGTGATACAGGTTTCTAACTTCTCACAGTCCTCCACTGCATCCTGGATCTTTGATAGTTGTCCTGACTTTTGTCTTGACACTAGGCTTCAATGACTCTGGAAGAGAGAGTAAGGCTGAGTAAGACTTTGTGCAACTCTGCCTCACTTAAATCCAATTCTCACACAAGCCAAGACCTTACCCCCATGATGTCATTGGTCCTCTTTGAAAATGAAGGACAAACAACAACATGCTCTTTCCACCATTAAAATCTGAGTTCTTGGGGCAGCTAGGTGGTGCAGTGGATAAAGCACCAGCCTTGCATTCAGGAGGATCTGAGTTCAAATCCAGCCTCAGGCACTTGACACTAGCTGTGTGACCCTGGGCAAGTCACTTAACCCTCATTGCCCCACCAAAAAAAAAATCTTAGTTCTTTGAGGGCAGGGACTGGGTCCTCCCTCCCCCCACTTCTTTGTATCCCCAGTGCTTTCACAGTGCTTGACACAAAGTGAATGCTTAATAAATGTGATGACTGATAGATTAATAAGGGGAGATACCAATTAGAGAATGAGCCACTTACCATCTGAAGAAATTCTTTGATTGTGGTAATGTCTTCTTCGGTGTCTGTGTGTGTTTCTGTGTGTGTATTTGTATATGTACATATATTTTCGATATCTATAGGTGCACGTATTGTAAATGTGTGTTTACATATGTATTGTGTATGGTTGTTTATATGTTTGCATGTGTGCACATATATGTGTGCCTTTGTGCCTTTGTGTTTGTATTGTATGTGTGTATTTGTATGTGTGTGGGTACAGCACTTCCCAGAGATCACCAGGTAAGCAAACTCCCTAACACTATTTCCACCTCACCTCATGTCACCTCACTTCACCTTGCTCCACCACAAACACATCTTTTTTGGTTGCTCTGCTGGGGTCACCTTAGGACAGCATGCAGCACCTGAGAACACACAACTAGCCAAAGGCAAGCTTCCCCAGAATTTGTGACAACCTCCTCCCACAGGACAGAGCAGAATCAGGTAGAAGGTCCATTCAAAAAGCCATTTGCTTTCATTCATTTGCAGAATTTCTCTTGTTCTGCCTTACCCCCTTTCCACTCCTTTTTTCTCCCTTCTCCAAGAGCACTCCACACTTGCTTCACTATATACTCAAGCCAGAAAAAGCCATAGAACCTTCTTTCTTAGGAGCCTCTTTCTCTCCCTAGGGCTCCCTACTTTAGCCTGGGCATGTTGATAAATTACAATGGGGCAGCTAGATGGCACAGTGGATAGAGCATTGGCCCTGGAGTCAGGAGTACCTGAGTTCAAATCTGGCCTTAGACACTTAATACTTAACTAGCTGTGTGACCCTGGGCAAGTCACTTAACACCAATTGCCTCACTAAAAAAATAGTTTACAATCCACCTCCCTTCATATTTGAAGGTGACATAAGCTTGGCTGTGTATCACAATGGAGACAAATCTGGAGCAATGCAGGTGGCATGACAAGCCTGTGTCTGGTGTATGAGGACCCAGGTTCAAATCCTGCCTCTGACACTGGCTATTCACATGACCTTGGTCAAATAAACCTCTCTGGGCTTCAGTTTTTGAATCTGTAAAATGAGAGCATTGGATAAAATGACCTCTAAGGTCCCTTCCAGCTCTAAATATTGTAAGATCCTTGAGGGCAGGGACTTTGTGTATCTCTCTGTATCTCCAGCTCACAGCATGGTGAATCGCACATAACAGGAGCTTAATAAAGGCTTAGTCTTTTGTTTTTTGTGAGGCAATGGGAGTTAAGTGACTTGCCCAGGGTCACACAGCTAGTAAGTGCCAAGTGTCTGAGGCCAGATTTGAACTAAGGTCCTTCTGAATCCAGGGCTGGTGCTTTATCCACTGTGCCAACTAGCTGGCCAATAAAGACTTATTGAATTGAATTGAATTAAGCCTATGACCGACTCTGCTACTAGTGAGACCTTCACTTCTCGAGCCTCAATTTCCTCACCTGTAAAATGTGGGCAGTGAGCTCTGTAATGATAAAAAGCTACATTGATATTTGGCTTTAAGGCTTATAATACCCATTATCCCATTAAATGCACACAATAGTCTCATGAGGTAGGTACTCCATGTGTTATTCACATTTTCTAGATGTAACATGGGTCCTCTTGGGGGGGGGGGGAAGTGGGCTATAAAAAGGAAATAAAGTGATGTTCTTAACTCTAAAGCTCCTTTCGAGTTGGGGATATGTTCCCATAGTTCTCATTAGGTCTTATTGTATAGCCATTTCTTAACTGAAGCACTCTCCCAGAGAGAATGGATTATGTATCACAGTTTAATCCTAGCTATTTCACATTGGCACAGAATAGTGCTATTCAGGTAGAGTGATACAGTGGGAAGAGCAGTTGAGAGTAACACAGTCAGGGGACCTGGTTTTAAGTATATAGCCTCACTACTTACCATCTGTGTAACCTTAGGCATGTTACTTCATCTGTGTCTCACTTTTTTTATCCACAACATTAAAGTAATACATGATAAATCAAAAGATGTGATATTTGGCAGAAACCCTCAGGAAAAAAATAATGGATATCTAAAAATAAGACTAATAGGAAAGGAGAGGGACAGAAAGAGGGATAGAGAGAAGGAAAGGGAGAGGGAGAAGAAGAGGAAATTCTCTAAACTCAACATACCACCTCCCACTTTTCATACAGTCACACAAGTCATCTCTTATGCTGAGAATACACTCACTCCTGGACTATTTGGTCTTTTGCAGCTTTAGAATTGTGATCCTCTGATAAATTCATAGAAGCTTTATTTTAGGCATCATTTAATTTATCAATCCTAAACTAATCCTTGTCCTACTCTCTCCATCAGTCTTTAATTTTCTCTCTTTGCAAATCACATTGAATTTATTTTTCCATTCCTTCTGTTTATTTATCTATTTATTCATTCATTAATTCATTTATTTATCCATTCCTACTTTCACTCAACCATTTATTCATTTTTCTTATCTATGCATTCATTTTTTCATTCACTCATTTTTCAATTTATTTTATTTATCTATCCATCCATTCATTTATTTAACCATTCCTCCATTCATTCATTTTACTTATCTATGTATTCGTTTGTTCTTTCATTAATTTTCCATTCATTCTATTTATCCATTCATTCATTTATTTATCCATTATTCCATTCATTCATTTTACTTATCTGTCTATTCATTTGTGCATTTATTTATTTGTTTGTTTATTTATTTGGGCATGTACTACATCCCCCAGCAGTCTGAAAACCCCTTGAAGACAAGCACCACTTTGATTTTTGTCTTTGTACCTTCAGAGCTGGTCATAGTATCTTGTATATAGTAAATCCTTAATAACTGTTTGTATAATTAAATTAAATCTATAAAATGGAGAGATTGGACTCTTCAGCCTCTAAGATCTTTTCCAGCTTTGATCTTCTAATCTCAAAACTTGATGGAAAAAGCCTGAGTGAGAGACTTGGGTTTTAATATCTTTGGCATTAACAGTATGACTTTGGGAAAGTCACACAAAATATCTTAGTGCCTCAGTTCTCTGCCAGACCAATTAAAATGGATTATCCTATCTACTTTAATAGGACTGTTATAGAAAGCTAATCAATAATCTAATTCCCATAAGGGAGTTAGTGACTAGTAATTCTGGAGCAGGTCTATTTCTTTTAAAACAGGGATTCTGGAAATACAAATGGAATTGTATCTGTGACAGTCCTTTGAAACATAAAGCTACTACATAAATTCAAAGAATTATTATTGTTATTCAAATAGCATCCTATCAATAAAAACAGACTGCAGTACTATGGACATTTGGTTGTTTATTCTGTGCCAGCCTCGTGTCTCTACCTCCCATTTCCCAAACATCTAGGTGCTGATTGACTAACTATGAATTTGGTAATAGAATAGCTGTGTGCCAGGAATACAATTTTCCTTCTCCAGCATTCTGCTAGTCATGCATGATTACACAGATTGTTTCTGGTAGGAAAATTGCTAATTTTTTGGCACAGAGTTTGCCTTCTCTGCATTTCATCTTCTCTTCAACATGGACATTATTCTTTTGTCAGGTAGAAGACCAAGGAAAATGTCATCACCCCTGAGAGGCAGAGAGAAAAAGCTGATAAAACTGTCCATGGAAAAGTAGAGGCTACAAGGTTTGTGTGGTTTTTGTTTGCCTGTGTGTACCCTGCTTTTGGGTAAAGTTAAAGTGATCAGTTAAGGAGTCTTGATCATAGATGACCTAGTCTTGATTATTGTCCCCCCAAAACAAAGCTCTATATTGAGACTCATTCCCTATTTTACAAGTCCAGCAATGCCTAGACTGGAGTAGCAGACAATATCCAGCATTGGAGAAAAGGATGGAATAGGTCATCCAAAAGGCAGCCTGGGGTAATGGATAATAAACTGACTATGGAGATGGAAAAACTTCACATCTTACCTCTGACACATACTAACAGGTGACCAATTAAATGCAAGTCACTCAAATTCTCAGTGCTCTAGGCAAAACTCTAAGACTAGAAGTTGTAGAGAAGATCTTAACCTGCCTTGGTAGAGGAAGGTTTCCTCATCTGGAAATCCCATCTATTAAAGAATAGTAACAAATGAATTTAATTGCTATCCCTATGAAAGGGTTCAGCCCTTTCCCATTTACTTTTTTTTGTTTGTTTATGTCCTTCAAGGGTCAAATGAAGTCTACTCTCTTTTAATACTTTTCTTGATGATTCCAATATGTATTTATGTATTTTAATTCATTTGTCTGTACCACATAACTTGCACTCTATTTTCCTTATTCTCTAATTCAGTTTCAGATAAAATTTCTCAGTTCTTACTTAGAGTGAGAGTCCTTGACTCAAAGATGCCTACAACCAATATGGAAAAGGAGTAGGACTTGGGTGAGCAGTTGGAGCTGAAGGAAGAGTTGGGAGTCATTCACATAGAGGTGACTTGCAGCCATAGGAATGGATGAGATTTCTGAGAAATAGAATCAAGGAAGAGAAAAGAAGAGGGCTGAGGACAGACTCTTGGGGAATCCCAAGGTTTAACGTTTGGGAGGAAAAAGGCAAGGAATACATAAAAGGAGACTGTAGAGTCTGATTTTGTAATAGTTTTATATATGTGCAAGTGTTATCATGCAAGAAATCACCACCAGGCATCCTTCCCCAGTGATGGGGAGTTGGTCTCAGTCAGGGAGGAACACTTGGGTTGAAGCTGTAGGGAATTTTGTCAGTGTTTACATGCCTTCATTTTTATACATTTTGTCTTTAAGCTGGAGCAGCCTAGGACCTGGTCAGAGACCACATGCAAAAACTCCAGGGAACATGTACACATCATGCAAGCTTCTGACATGATTTCTCAGAGATACAAGTTCTGTAAACAATAACACAGAAGGAAATAGGAGGGAAAAATTAAATCATTGCAGTAAAGTTGTTGCTAGCTTCCAGGAATCTGCTTGGCTGTTCATTCCTGCTCTCTCCCACCCATTTTAGCATAATGTCACCAAAGATGGAGCCAATCTGATAAGAAGTACTGGAACACTAAAAACTGTGTGAAATCAGTTTAACTACCTGCTCTTTGCTGAACCAGGCTCCAAAATTCATCCCCAGTGCTCAACCTCCACCCACTGTACTCATGTGAGCTCAGTCCTATACTTCTCTTAATGTGATAGTGAGTGCATAATAAAGACCTATTGTTGGTTGACTTTAACAGTCCCACAGAAGTTGACAAACCTGTCCCTCAATTCAGGGTGTTCTTTCCTCCTAAATCTTGTTTCTACTTACAAAGTGCTTTGTTATCTGATCGTTTAATAAGAAGGAGGATTTATGATTTATTTACCAACCCAGTGAGTTAGCTAGGTCAGGATGCTGATTCTTTTCTGTCTGTCTCTGTCTCTGTCTCTGTCTCTGTCTCTGTCTCTGTCTCTGTCTCTGTCTGTCTGTCTTTATGTGTCTCACACTTACACGTTTTTCCTCTTAGAAGATGAAGAGATTTTCCTCATTAAAGTATGGTTTTGATGCCTCACTGGGATATGCACATGACCCTGGGATCTCAAAGGCTCTGTCAGTAGAACACAAGGGCTAACAGTTTCTTTTTTTTTTAGTGAGGCAGTTGGGGTTAAGTGACTTGCCCAGGGTCACACAGCTAGTAAGTGTTAAGTGTCTGAGGCTGGATTTGAACTCAGGTACTCCTGATTCCAGGGCTGGTATTCTATCCACTGCGCCATCTAGCTGCCCCCTGGGCTAACAGTTTCTAACAAACTGGAAAGACTTGCATGTTAATAGATTCTTTTCTGGGCACTGATCTAGAGGGGCTCAACATGAAGCTGACTGTGTGGTGGTTAATATTTTGGGAGACACAGAAATTGTCAATAGTAATATACTAAGTTATAGAAGAGTTTTTGGTAGAGATGGTAAAGGAAACTCACATGAAGGAAACTATATACTTTTGAAATAAGAAGCTATAGCATGGGAGGCAGCTAGGTGGTGATAAAGCACTGGCCCTGGATTCAGGAGGACCTGAGTTCAAATTCAGCCTCAGACACTTGACACTTACTAGCTGTGTGACCCTGGGCATGTCATTTAACCTTCATTGCCCTGCCCCCCCCCAAAAA
The DNA here is from genome assembly GCF_019393635.1 of Dromiciops gliroides. Lineage (NCBI taxonomy): Eukaryota > Metazoa > Chordata > Mammalia > Microbiotheria > Microbiotheriidae > Dromiciops > Dromiciops gliroides. Next base: position 65,620,581 of record NC_057863.1, read on the forward strand.
AAAGAAGCTATAGCATGGCCTCTGGGAAACCTTCTCCACTTTGCAGTTGCCCATGCAATTAGGATCATCAGAAAGTCACCATCACCTTGAGGTCTAACACTGTATCTCAGACACCTCCACTGCTGGGCTTTCCATAAGTATTCAGCCAGAAGACAGCTCTTAACAAAGGTACTTACTTCAATGACCCAGAAAGAACAATAGTTAGAAGGCATCCTGCTCCCACCTCAAAGTCCCCAGAAATTTGGGATGAATTTTTTGACACATACATACAACCTTTGGGATATCTTGGTTCCAGGCATGTTCTCTGGTTGTCCTCCATGGGGACATTCACTCTTCTCCAATCAGACCACAGACCTTCCTGTCTTTCTTTAAGTCCTATGTAAAATCCCACCTTCTATAGGAGGCTTTCCCTAACCCCTTTTAATTCCAGCACTTTCGATTTTTTAATTACTTCCTATTTATCCTATATACATTTTGCTTTATATATATACATGTGTGTATACACATATATACACATATGTATAAATACACAAACATATATAGATATACACATGTGTGGAAATGCATGTGTGCATGTATTTAAATTTATTTATATATTTAAATTTGTTTGCAAACCACTCCAGTATCTTTGCCAAGAAAACCCCAAATGGGGTCACAAAATTTGGACATGACTGAAAAATTACTGAACAACAACAACAAGTAGGGGGTTAAGTAACTGAACCCTGGATGAATTTCAGTAGGTAGAATGTGAGATTGGGGGAGATTAAAAGCTAAGAGTTGTCTGTGAAGGAGACCCCTGGGGAGGAGGAAAAAATTCGTCCTGTCCTCCACATTGGCCATGTATTGCATCATCATCATTGTCGTCGTTGTCATCATCATCACCACCATCATCATTTTGTGGGGCAATGAGGGTTAAGTGACTTGCCCAGAGTCACACAGCTAGTAAATGTCAAGTATGTGAGGCCGAATTTGAACTCAGGTCCTTCCAAATCCAGGGTCCATGCTTTATTCACTGTGCCACCTAGCTGCCCGGGCAGCTTTGAATGTAACTTTGAAGGAGAGCTACTGGACCAATAGAAGTCATTGAATCCAGCAGGGAACAGAGACATTAAAGCCATACCTTCTGATATATAGACAGTCACCTAGAAAGGAAGCCGACTCAAGGAGTAAACTAACCCTGGCCATATAGAGCCAAAATATGGAGAGCAGCAAAACTTAACAGCCCAGCTAAGCAACTCAGCAGAGATGCAGCATCCATGTGGAGCTGCATGAGAACTCTATGAAGAGAGAACAGATTTCCCAGACCTTTAGTAATAGGAATTGTCATTTGTCTTTGACACAATGAGGGAGATAACATGCAAAAATGGAATTTTTTTCTCCAGCTCATTTTATAGATGAAAAAACTGAGGCAAGACAGGGTCAAGTGACCTTCCCAGGGGCACACAGCTAATAAGTGTTAAGGCCAGATTTGAAATCACAAAGATGAGTCTTTCTGACTCTAGAATCTTTTCTCTATCCACTGTGTCATCTAGCTGCCCTAAAGCTCCCAGAGTCGTGACCAATTCAATTGCTCATTCGATCTGCCTTTTTCTTTCTTCACCCTGAAAGATTTGCATCTCACAAAGGGATGAAGGAGTAAACATCTTTGACTGTTAGGGTACATGCTTTGTAAACACCTCCTGATTACCTTCTGGTTCATCCATGATTATATCAGTGCAGGTAGAGTAGGGAACTCCTTCTTCTACAAAGAGATTACTGGATTACCTGGGGACATACCTGTTATCAGTGGCAGAAATTGTCAGTTAGCTTCTCCTCTCTTCTGAAGCTTTAGACAGTGAGTTGCCTCATAGAGTTACCTCAAGGTACCTGTCCTTTACAGGTGAATTACAAATACTCAGAGCTGGCCCCTTCATTTCCTTCTCCATTTCTTTTCCATTTCCTTAACCTCCCAGTGACTTTATGTTGTCTTCTAAGAGATCAAGAGCCCCCCACTACAACCTAAACCCAAGCTTGCCTTCCTTGAACTCATGGTATAGACCTTCCTTTTAGTTTTACTTTTGTTTGTTCCATTTCTACAGAACTTTTAACTATTATAAAACAATCACAGCCAATCCCCAATAAGGTGTTGATACTAAAAACAAAACATAAACAACCATATGAATATATGCCTCATAGTAGAGCACTCTTGGAAATGCAAATCCTTTACCCTTTACCTGAAGGAATAAATCTCTAAGGAAGAATTTTCTTTCATCTGAGTAGATCAATAGGGAAGACATTTTTCAGTCAAGTGGATCTTTACGTGATTACGTGATGCCATCTAGTCACTCCATGTAAATGATGGACTATTGAAAAGAAGGGAGGACCATGGTTTAAATCCCACTTCTGATATTGCCAGTGAAACATTTGGGAAACTCATTTAACCGCCCTGAGCCTCAATTGCCTCATCTGTAAAAAGAGACAGTTGATTTAGATGACCTCTGAAGTTCCTTCCATCTCGTTATTTATGATTCTACAAGTAAGTTATGGGCAGCTAGGTGGCACAGTGATTAGAGGGACTGGGCCTGCAGTCAGGAAGACCCAAGTTCAAATCTGGCCTCAGATGCTTACTAGCTTGTGACCTTGGGCAAGTCACTTCAACCTGTTTGCCTCCATTTCTGCATCTGTAAAATGAAGTAGAGAAGGAAATGGTGAGCCTGAATCTTTGCCAAGAAAACCCCAAATAGGTTCACAAAGAGTCAGACATGACTGAAGTAACTAAACCATACAAATAAGATAGGGAATAAGAACTAGACCTATCATTTCATTGGAGAAGGAATTCCTGTTGAAGAAATCTCCCCTACCCATGCAAATTGACATCTTTCTGAAACTTACAGTCTTAGAGAGTTGCTTGATAACATCAAGAGTCTAGTGACTTGCCCAGGGTCATATAGGCACTATGGGCCAGTGGTTGAACTTGAACCCGGGTCTATCCTGAATCAAAGGCCAGGTCTTTATCCATGACACCATATTGCCTCTCATAGTCAAACTAACATTCATATGAAATGCTGAATAAACTAAGAACTCCAGTCGCTTTGAGGAATCCAAGACTGGTCACTGGCTTTGATGCTAAAATATCTGTTGGTGCTAATTGGACCCACTTCCTTTGAGTGTGGTATAAGCTAGAGAGAGAAGGGGAAGGGATTACTTTTATGAATGGTTTTATGAGCTCTGTGACAGATAGATACAGTTGTCATATTTTGGAGATGCTGCTGCCTGAGAGCAAAGCTTCTTTGGGGGTAAAGTAATCTCGCCATTGAAAGAGGTTTAATTTCTCTGCAGTCTAATTTAATTTTCTCTATTTGGACAGACTGTAATTTGGTGCTAGGAAGAAAGCCTTGGCACAGCTTTGTTGCCTTCTCTGACAATTACGCAACTTAAGTTGCCTTGCCTTCTGAGACACATCACACAAACGTACATGACAGATTTATATTCTTCTTTATTTAGGTGCTATTTTGAATCAATTCTTTGCTGATATCAGCTTAGGCAGACAAGACAGATCTTCCGGTTCTACTCACCATCAAATCATATCCAATCCGAGGGAGGAGGTCATTTGAAAATCAGAGAATCAAGAGGCAGTACTTATTTTAGAGTCTTTAATTGGAAAAGGTAACATATTCAGTGATTCCCTGGGACTCCAGGAGAGCTCATTCATCTCACTGAAATGAGCAGTTATTCTCAAAGAACAGTCTGCTCAGCCTCACAGCATCTCACACCAGGCTTCATGGAAAGGAGCTGTGCTCCTTAGAAAGTCCCATTTAATCCAAATTTGTTTTCTGTTCTACCCGCAAGTGCTCAACTTTTATAAACCACTGAGCAAGCAACATGAGTTTAAACACTGTTCTGCAGCTCAGTATTTTCATATGCATCTAGAAATAACCCAACAATATAGGCAGGAGTCAAAATCGTACCCATCTGCTCTGGCTATGTGAAAGGGCTCTTTTTCATCATCCAGTCCTGAGAGCCTCATATTTTGTTTGAAGGAAAAGGAGAATGGTGAATCAGGTCAGGGGTTCACTTCCTCTTTAACCTTTTTCTCTAACATTACTTGGTAGAAAACTACAAGGGCTAGAAGAGATGCTTTAAGGCCGCCTGGCGCAGTGGGAAATGCACTTGATAATCTGACTTTCATTTTTACTAACTGTGGGGCCTTGTACAAGTGACTTCAACTCTTCGAAACCTCAATTTCCTTATCTCTCAATATGTATCAATCTACAATAGCCACTGGGAAACACGATGGAACCACTAGGACCCTTGCTCTCTTCCTCTATAAGAGCCACTAACTGTGGACCAGTGTTCAAAGACCATCTTGTGTTCTGGATGGAGGGGGCAGTGAGATAGTGGGGGAGAGTAGTCTCTGAAGCAAAGAGTCAGGCTTTTTTTCTTGTACCCTCTGTTGTTTTTTTCAAGTGTGCAACCCTAGAACTCCAGGGCAAAATCACTTAATGCTTAGGTTTGGATCATGTCTAGACTCCTCAAAAGGGAAGAAAAAGGTGTTCAATGTACACTGTTGACAATGTATACAATGTACGCTATTTATTTACACCACAAAAAAAGAAATACTAAAAGCATAAAAAACGGGTGAAAGGAATTGACAAAAAAACCAAAACAAACCCTGAAGCTTGGAGCAGTAACTCTAACTACTATTGGGAGGTTGATGTTTAAAGCATCTAAAATATGAGACATTTCATAAGATTGCTGAATCCGTATGTCATCTTTATCTCAGCTCTGTGATATACAAACAATTCTCTTAAGGTCTTTGTCTTCTGGTCAGCAAAGCCTGGGCTTGGGCTCATCATTTCTTTGTGATCATCTTTTCCAAAAAGAATACAGTTGCAGAAACCTTCTCTCGATGGTTGTTCGATGAACTCAGGAACCCCCAACCTATTAAAATCACAAAATTGCCTCCAAACCTAGAAATGTCCATCTCAGGATTTCTGTTTGGTCACCCATCGCCAGGGAAAAAAACACCAAAATATATGATTGTACATATATAAATTATATCAGATTGCTTTCCATCTTGGGGAGAGGGAAGGGAAGGGAGGATGGAAGAAAAATTTGGAACTAAAAATCCTATAAAAACAAATGTGGAAAACTATCCTTACATGTAACTGGAAAAATATAAAATACTTTTATTAAAGAAACACAATAATAGAAGTGGCAGCCAAAGGTCCAGCCTTGAGCTCTCCTAGTCAAAACTGCACTAGCTGTCACATGCAATCACTGGCCATTTCTGCTGCAGTGAAGGAAGATGAACATTCCTCATCATTCATACAATGTTTAAGAAAAAGAGGGAGGGAGAGAGAGAGAGAGAGAGAGAGAGAGAGAGAGAGAGAGAGAGAGAGAGAGAGAGAGAGAGAGAGAGAGAGAGAGAGAGTTATATGCATGCTTTTGCTCAGCTTTCCACAGGAAATGCCCCAGCTAAAATACTTCTCTAAAAGTGGTGAGGACACAGGTCTACCTGCATGCATGCTCCTTGGAAAGACCACTGTTCTATAATAATCCATGCCCTGCCTAATTTGCAGGACTCCTGTAAGAATCAAATGAGACAGGAAAGCTAGGTGGTGCAGTGGATAGAGCACTGGCCCTGGATTCAGGAGGACCTGAGTTCAAAGCCGGCCTCAGACACTTGACACTAGCTGTGTGACCCTGGGCAAGTCACTTAACCCTCATTGCCCCACAAAAACCAAAAAACAACAAAAACAAAAAGAATCAAATGAGACAAAGGATATGAAATGATAATATCACTTTTCATATATGTTGATGGTGCTGTATCATCATTGATAGAGATACTCGGTCCTTCAGGAGCAATTGTAACACATACATGCTTATCTATCCTTCTCTAAATCCTCCATAGGGCCTGATATGTTATGCTTGACATGAAGACTTTTCTTTAAGTATTCTGGTATGATAAGAATACCAATGAAGCATGTATGTGTATGTACACACACGAGTACAGATGTATTTATATGTATGTGTGGGAAAGCATGAAATATTTCAACATAGAGTTGGGGATAGGGAGTTAGTCTATGAATCAGAAAGACCTAGGTTTAAATCCTACCTCACACACATATTGTTTATGTGATTCTAGGCAAATCATTTAAAGTCTCAATACTACCAGGCAACTCTCTGAGACTATTAATTGAACAATTGCTACTAATCTATTTTAGTAGAGAGAATTTCTTCATAGGATTTCTCTTGACCAAATTTAGAAGTAACATGTATCCATCACAGTATGTTTATGGTGTACTTATGTACACACATATATAGACATGCATGTATGCATATCTCTATGTGTACATATTTGAACATAATGTGTATTACTGTTAAATACTAAAAACTGATTGGTTCAAGGCAGTGGGCTTGTCATCTCATGCTATTAGAAACAATATGAAAACCTGAACCTGCAGTCATCTCCTTCTGTCATCTCATCCTGGATAATAATACCCTCCAAGCTTCCTCAGGCTAAAGAGGAATCCCAGATTGCAATGGAACTCAGGCTAAGCATTAACTGTCCCGGGAGCTGTAACACCATCAAGGACTGTAACACGTATCTGTCCTTTAGCTGGGGAGTGGCAGAGACAAGGCTTGAAACCACATCTTTTGATTCAGAGCTCAGTATTCTTTCCACTATAATTACTCAGTCCCATAAGAGGTGGTCTCTCACTTCTTTCTTTTGGAGTCCTTGATCAGAGTGAGGCAAGGATGTTAGGAAGTGAATCTGGCACCTTTCCCTTTAAGATGAGAGATGCTGAATTAATCAAGTTTTAGATCTCAAGGAATAGAAATTTGGAGAGATAATCCTTAAGCCTCTCCAATTTCATCAGATCTTATTCATAATATACAAACCTTGGCTAGTGTTCACACACACACACACACACACACACACACACACACACACACACAAAGTATCCAAAAGAATAAATAGACCAGTTTGCTCTGCCGGTCACCTAGTTTCTCTGGTATCTGTTCAGATTGTAGGATCATAGGTTCAGAACCAGAAGGGACCTCAGAGGCCACCTGGCCCAACTTCTTCATTTGGCAAATGGGAGCCAAAGTGGTAGAATTGATTAGTCCAGGAAAAATCTAATCCAGTCTGAATGACAGGGTGGTTCTGAGAGCTGACAGTAGCAAGGATCATAAATTTAGACCTGGAAGGAACTTCGGAGGTTATCTAATCTGACCCCCATTTTTGTACATGTGGAAATTGAGGCCTAGAGAGGTGAATGTTGTAGCTCAAGTGGTAACACTTGGATTCAAACTGAGGTTTTTTGACTCTAAATTGATGTCTTTCTACTGTACTTCATGCCATAGCACTATTTATGCTCAGGAAGACAAAGACAGCTAGAGGCTTTTCCAAATGGACTAAAGACCCATTTCTCCACTCTGCCTTCCCCACTCACCATATGAGCATCTTTTGAAAACTCCAGTCCTGAATAAGCAAGGCAAAGATATGTGCTGAAATGAGTGGAGTTCCTTTGATGCAGCAGGGTGGACTTTATGCTCATGCAGTGCATTGGTCAATCCTTCTACATATTTAAGTCTATCTGTCCCCTCTTTTCTGCAGGTGGGGGGGGGCGGTGGGGCAGAGGTAGAACACAGTCTGGGCAGACTGAATCTGATGCCTGAGAACTCCATTTGCTAACAGATTCATTTGGGATCCCATGAATAGAAATTGGATTACCACCAAATGCCTATTGTTCCCAATGTTTCCTCAATAATCATGAAAAAACTGGGACTAGGGAGGAAGGTTTTTCATATAAAATCAGATACCTCTATATATTTTTTTAATAAATAAGCAAAATAAGCCCCAGTAAGATAAGAAGCACTAGATGAGTTTCTACCTTAAGCCTTGATCCCAGTTCACTCTGAATGGCCATGGCTCCTTGAAAGGACACTGAGGGGGCAGCCTCTGGGTTCAGAAGGACTTGAGTTCAAATCCTGCCTCAGACACTTGACACTGACTAGCTGTGTGACCCTGGGCAAGTCACTTAACCCTCACTGCCCCATAAAAAAACCAAACCAAAACAAAACAAAACAAAAAAAGGAAAGGATACTGAGTCATGGGGCCTAAGTGTAGAAAAATTCCACCAAGACCATCACTTGCTGCTATGAGTCAAATAGACCAGCTAAGGAATTGGCATATTTGCTTCACCTCCCCCCACACACACCCCGCCCAATTCCTATTTGAACCACCCCCTCTGCTTTTTTTTTTTTCAATCTAAGATGGTATTGGAAAACAAGTTCTTGTCTCCTCTTAGGGAGTGATGGTATCAGATGTGACTTAACCTGTCATCTGTGTACTTTTATGTGGTATTTAAAACAAACAAACAAACAAACAAACAAACAAACACGGGACTATGAGTAAGCAGTAACATGCCTTGAGTTTGAATTTCTTTCTTGCTTAGGTGGTCTAGAGCTGAAAGAGAAATGACTAGAAGAAACCTTATCTGCCTTCAGAGCTCAACTCAGGTGTCACTTCCTCAATGAAGCTTTTGGTGTGCTTGTCCTATAATTATGTGTGTATTTAATAAGCCCAATAAGAACTCCATCTTGAGAGAATGTGAAGTATATTATTTTCTCCACTTCAGAACTGCACAAAAAGTCAGCCAGAAGTTCATAGGACCAGAAAATTTAGCAGTAGTACAAGCCAAAATATCTGAAGCCACCCATGACTAGAGAATAGCCAGAGACACATGAAACCTTCAGGACTGTTTCTAGAAGTAGGATCCTATAAGAAAGCCTTAGGGTAGTCAGAAAACCACAGCAGGGACCTTGGAAAATACCAACAATGAGAACTATAGCTGTCACACTGCTCAGATCTCGACAGCCCAGGCTTAGGGTTCTGAGGTCACTAACTTTCTATTACGAGATATTACAGAGAATCCTGAAGATCCAGTCTTCTGACTCTCAAAGATCTAAAGGGTAGAATCGGGGAAGTGGGGAAGCCCTAGTCCCAGAAACTGGAATTTAGAGCAGAAATTCATATGACACAGGATTATTCCAAGCTGGGCTCTCTACCCCTACCCCACCCCCCCTTGCCCAAAGGAAAAAGCACAATGTGGGCTTGGGGTAACCTGACCTTGAAAGAAAGCTCTAATTCAGAACTAAGGCTAGAGAGATAAGCAAAGTGACAAAGATAGAGAATATTGTAAAGATCCAAATATCCAACCTGGAAGGAGAGAGTAATTCTAGAACAACTTCAAGTAGAGATTCAAACTAAAGGGAAAAAAAAGTAGATTTTCCACAAGCTCTGGAGGGAAAAATTGGAAGGAGAATAAATAGTTTCAAAGAGAAAGTAGTAAATCTTGCCCATATATCAGAGGCCCTGAAAACTAAAATAAACCAAACAAAAATTAATGATTTCAAAAAACATCAAGAAATAATGAATAAATCAAAAAACTTTTTAGAATAGAAGAAAAAGTGTATTTACTATAAAAAGTATCTGGCTTAGAAAACAAGAAAAGAAGAGACAATTAAAAAATTATCAGTCTTTCTGAAAACAATGATTTTTTTAAGAGATGGAGAGTATATTTCAAGGAATCATAAATAAAAACTTTCCAGATATACTAGAACCAGAAAACAAATTAAAAATAGAAATAAATTTGCTAAAAGAAATTCCAAAAGGTATGTTGTAGAAAAATCATAGCATAAATCTGAATGTCTTCAGGTTAAAAGAAAATCGAATTAGCTAGAAAGAAAAAAAAATTAGGCAGCAATGAGCCACAGGCAGGAAAATAGCAATACGTGACAGAAGAGGTTTTAGAGCACAAAAGGCAAAAGATATAGGCTTGCAGCCCTTTCAAAGCTAAATACAATCCTTCAAGTAAAAAAAATTAAAAGGATCTTTAATGAAATAAAGTACTTCCAAACCTTTCTAATGAAAAGACCAGAGCTGAATAGAAATTTTGAAATGTAAACACGAGACTCAAGAGAAATGAATGTATGTTATGTATATATACATATATATAGCTAAAATATGTATATGTGTGTGTGTCATTCAGAAGGGTTTATATGATAATAAAGACTTAACATTCTAATGGGGGAGAGGATACAAGTGTCTCTTTAGAAGATTAATTTTTTTAAAAAGTATTGAAGGAGTTAATTAAGAAAAACAGTGGATTGGTTTTAAGATGGGAAAAAAAGAAGAGTAAAAGAAGAATATATTAATATAGAAGGAGGAAAAAGCAAATGGGACTTAATATCTTTTACTATTTTTAGTGAGTGAAGAGTGTACCAACATAGAGCAAAGGGTTGAAGAAGAGGTCTTCAGCTGAACCTGTCTTATCTAAACCAAAAAAGGAGGGTTGAACATACATACACACACACACACACATGCATGCATATACACACAATTTGGTATGGAAATAAATCAAACAATACAGAAATGGGAAGCAATAAGGAGGGAAAAGATAATGCCAGGGAAGGGCTAGCAAAAGAAAATTTCCTGACTCTAATAGAAAAGAAAAAGAAAAAAAATTAAAGAAGTGGAAATTATGGGGGATACAGATATCAGTTGTAGAATGGCTGAACAAGTTGTGATATATTAATAAAATGGAATGCTATTATTGCTCCATTAAAAATGAGGAAAGAGGGGCAGCTAGGTCATGCAGTGGATAGAGTACCGGCCCTGGATTCAGGAGGACCTGAGTTCAAATCCGACCTCAGACACTTGACACTAACTAGCTGTGTGACCCTGGGCAAGTCACTTAACCCCAATTGCCTCAGCAAAAAAAAAAAAAAAAAATGAGGAAAGAAATTATGTTAGAGAGCCCTGGAAAGTATAAACTGATACAGCATGAAAGGAATACAACAAGAGAATATTTTATAAAATGACTAAGACATTGTAACAAAAAACATATTTGAAAAGCTTAAGAACTCTGATCAAAGCAACATCCAGTGATATCTCCAGAAGTCTATGATGAAGTATGTTAGCCATCTCCTGACCAAGAGCTGCTGGACTCAAATTATTGGAGACAAATTTTTTAACGTGGTTTCTGTATGGATTGCTTTCTTTGTACATTGCTTGCTTGTTTCAAGGTTTATTTTTAAATTTTCCTGTTTTTTTAATCATGGAGGAGGAGTGACATTTGATGGATAAAAGGATATTGATGGTGATACCATTAAAAAAAGAAGAAAAGAGAAAAAAGAGGGTTATAAAAACATTTTTTTAAAAAGAAGCTATTTTATTTTGTTTGGGTTTTTTTGTGAGGCAATGGGGGTTAAGTGACTTGCCCAGGGTCACACAGCTAGTAAGTGTCAAGTGTCTGAGGCTGGATTTGAACTCAGGTATTCCTGAATCCAGGGCCAGTGCTTTATCCACTGTGCCACCTAGCTGCCTCTATTAAAACATTTTTAAAAGTACATAAGGGAGTACAAAAGAACTTTGGGAAGAAATATATCTATGCAGCTTAGTTTTGTAAGGAATGTGCTAAGTTTATTATACACACATACATATATATATGTTTCTACATAGTAATTGCTTATTTAAAATGAGTGGGAGCTGCTAAGTGGAGCAATCGATAAAGCACTGGCCCTGGATTCCATAGGACCTGAGTTCAAATGTGGCCTCAGACACACTTGACACTCAGTACCTGTGTGACCCTGGGCAAGTCACTTAATCCTCATAGCCCCACAAAAAAAACAAACAACAACAACAATAAAAATGAATGGAAGAGAATACTCCTTTGTAGTCTACTTTGTAGGCTTAATATTTGCTATTGAGTTCAGAATTTTAAAAAAAAAACTTAAAAAAACACCTTCAATTATTATATTTACTATTTACTATGTAAATTATGATGTACAGAGTAGGCCCTTAAGAAATGCTTGTTGAATTGATAGGCACCCATCTAAGCATTGTGCAATTTCTTTCTTTCTTTCTTTCTTTCTTTCTTTCTTTCTTTCTTTCTTTCTTTCTTTCTTTCTTTCTTTCTTTCTTTCTTTCTTTCTTCCTTCCTTCCTTCCTTCCTTCCTTCCTTCCTTCCTTTCTTTCTTTCTTTCTTTCTTTCTTTCTTTCTTTCTTTCTTTCTTTCTTTCTTTCTTTCTTTCTTTCTTTCTTTCTTTCTTTCTTTTGGTGGGGCAATGAGGGTTATGTGACTTGCCCAAGGTCACACAGCTAGTAATTGTCAAATGTCTGAGGCTTGATTTGAACTCAGGTCTTCCTGAATCCAGGGCTGGTGCTTTATCTACTGTGCCACCTTAGGGTGTACCCAGCAGAAAAAAGTCAATGCTTACTTATTCACTGTTTACTAAAACAATGTATCTACTCTTTCCTAACTTTTTCTACTGTCCTGCTACTAAAACTTTCCCTAAAGCTAATAGTCTGCATGATTCTGGGAGTGCTGGATTTCACTGGTCCACTAATAGAGATTTGGGACCAACAGTTTTTGGCACTTTGTCCTTTCTGTGCCACCATTCAAAATATTATTATAAATTTATATTATGCTTTCTACATTTCCAGGAGCTTTTGTCTATATAATTTCATTTTATCTTTACAACAACCCTCTGATAGGGAAAAATTAATTAAAGCTATCTCTGTTCTACAATTGAGGGAACTGGACCTCCATTCAAAAGTTAGATGAGTTACCCAGAGTCACACAGCTAAACCAGAATGAGAGTCCTGATTTCCTGATTATAATGTTTTCCATTTTACCTAGATCCTTACTCATTTTATGGACTGCCAAACTGAGGGTGGGCTTCCCACTTTCCCCAAAATGGAAGGAGAGTATTGTGTTTCCTTTGTGTTGTGAAGAATACTGGAATCACATATCTAGAATTGGAAGAGGTATCAGAAGCCATCTAGTCTAAGCACCTGGGTTTACTAATGAAGAAACTGGAAGCTAGGGACTAACCCAAAGTCACCCAGGCAGCAAGTGTCAGAGGTGGGATTTGAGCCCTGGGCCTCTGATTGTAGAGTCAAGACTCTTTTTACTGTACCAGATGGAAAACTTGCTTTGTGGGATTTTATGAAGATCCTCACTCTCCCTTCCCCTCCATCACTGAAGAAATGGAAAGCCAGTCCTACCTCCCAGAAGCTGGTTGGTGGATTGGAGGTAATACAGCATCAACACAGAATATATCTGCAATGTTCCATTTTAATAGTAACTCTATAGAATCAAATAATCTCAGGCTTAGAAGGGTCTTGACAGGTCATAAGATCATAAATTGGAAGGGAATTTAGAAATCACGGAGTCCAACCCTCTCATTATACAGATGATAAAACTGAAACCCAGAGAGGTTGTGACTTGCCTGTGGTCACATAGCTAGTAAGTGTTTGGAGGCAAGATTTGAACCCAGGTCTCTCTGGTGCTAATTCCAGCACTCTAGTCTCCATCACAGCCTCTTGAACCTTGATGAAATCTGCTCTATGGCCAGCTTCTTCTTGAACATTTCTAATAATTATGTATTCATAGGTCTTTCTGTTTTTCTATAACTAATTATTACATCATTTTTTCTTGATGTTGAACTAGACTCTTATCCCTTTTCTCCCCTTCTTCATTTCTCTTCAGACTGATTTTCTGGACTTTCTCTACCATGCCCCTATGAGAAATGCCCTCCTCCCTTTTGTAATTCCTTTTATGCATTGTCCTCCTCCATTAGAATGTAATTTCCTTGAAGGCAGGAACTCTCTTCCCTTGTATTGCATTCCCATAGCACAGTGCCTGGCATAAAGTAAGTGCTTAATAAATACTTCCTGACCTGACTGTCATTTTCACCTTTTGTTCCCAGTTCTGCCCTCTGAAGCCACACTGAATAAATCTAATACATCTTCTAAATGATAGCCCTTCAAATACTTGGAAGCTACCTATTCCCACTGTTTCCCTCCTCCTCTAGATCAGGGATTTTTAGCCTATTATCATAGATTTCAGGAGTTCTGTGAATAGAATGAGGGAAAAAAGTCTTTATTTTCATTATCTTTATACTGATGTTAAGCATTTCCTTCAATTATTCAAAAATATTATTCTGAGAAGACTTCCATAGGCTTCATACAGTTTCCAAAGAATTTTATGACACAGAATAAATTAAGAACCCTTGCTATAGGCCAAACATTCAAAGAGTTCTTTCAACCATTCTTTAGAACCATAGTTTCAAGTTCCTTTGGTATCTTGGTTACTTTCCACTGGACAAGTCTCAGCTTTCCAATGTTTCTCTTAAAGAACAGATCCCAGAACTCTAGAAGGCATCTGCAACAGTATCCTGAAATCATCATATTCCTTGACCTGAATGATATGCTTCTATGTAGATCTCTCTGTAAATCTTAAAACAACATATAAAGGTGAATTACGATTGTTTGTATTTATCTGGATCACATAAATTACAAGTTACTCTTTGGTCAGCCACATCACACTATTGACTCATTTTGAGCTTGCCAGCAATTAAACCAGTCTTTATCACAGGAGCATCCTTAAATCACATTTCCTCAATCTTCTGTTTAGATTTTCTGAATTTAAAGCACACTTGTTCCTATTAAATTTTATATTGCTACATGTAGTCCATCATTCCAATGTTTCTGGATCCCAAATGTCTGCATGCTAGTAATTTCTCTAAACTTTGTTTCAACCAAACATTTGATAAATGTATCACTAATGTCCTTATGTAAATCATTGATAAAAACATTGAACCAGATAGGATTGAAGATAGCTCTGGGGCATGACTCTATGAACTATGATGGTTGATATCAATCCATTAATCAACAGTCTTTGGGTCTGATCATTCAACCCACTTGAAATCCATTTAATGATATCATTCAGACTACACTTATCCATCTTATTCACCAGGCTATCTTGAGAGGTTTTTTTAATACAATATCTTCTGAAATTCAGATACGATGTATCTATAACTTTATCCTCATCTACTAGTTTAATAACTTTGTCCAAAGGAGAAATTATCTAAATTTGCAAAGATTTGTGCTTATTGAACCCATTCCTGTTTCTAGAGATTGATACTTTCTAATTACTGACAAACTATTCATTTCATGAATATGTCTAAAATTTTTCTAGGGACTCCTGGGAATCCACCTTTTTTCCCTTCTGAGAAAATTGAGAAGATGTAGCTTTCTTGAATTTTCTGTTTACTGAGGAACCAACCAATATGAAGACAAATAAACCCAAACCCATTAGGTGAGAGAAATAAAACAAACTGTAAAACCATTTGCATCTGAAAACTTTTTGTTTCCCATAGGCATTTTGATTGTGCTTAGAATCAGACTTATTAATTGGTTCATTTTTATAGGGTCTTGTTTGGTTCAAAATGAATTAAAGAAGCATTGTTACCCTGTGGCCTAATTTCCAGACAAGCAAAAATGAGCTGTTTGGATGAGCATCTGAAATTATTTATCTTTATCAGAATCTGCCAGTCTTTTGTGGTTTTGCCCTTTCTGAGTATAAATTTTCCTTTAACATGTCACTTTTCCAGGTGACAACTGCCCTAAAGAGGGTCATTTTCCCACAGCTGTATGTCAAAAACGATAAGCTTTCTTCGGTCACACACACACAGCCAAACCCATAGGCTTTAAACACTGCTCTTTCCAGTCTATTACATGCTTACAAACCTTTGTTTTGCTGTCATTTGGGGGAAAAGTGTACAAAGCAATTGGGCTAGGATTTTTTTTTTTGGAATTAATCAGTGAAACCTTTCTCCACTCTACTCCCTTTATTTGTGTAACTTGCAGTCTGCCTTAATTCCTCACTAATAGTAGCAGGCAGATGGACTGCATGGACTTTCAAGTTGCAAGTAGTCACGATGCTTGAAGCTTGAATCAATCATAGCTGTACAAATTAGAACAATCCATGCTAAAATAGCAAAGCAAATTGTCCCTGCTTTTCATAATGCAGCTTTGCACACGGAGCACATAATGGCCTTTAAATTAAGAAATTAGTTACATTTCCTTGATAGCCTACCTTCTTATTAGGTCACAATTGCCTTACTTATTCAGCCTAATTCTAATTATTCACATAATATCATCTTACATATAAGAGTGGCCCATTTTCCATGAATTTTTCAAACCTTTTTATTAGCATTATTATTAAATGGCATATGCCCAGCTATTGATGTAAAAAAGAGAGAGAGAGAGAGAGAGAGAGGAAAAAAAACTCAGCAAAGATCTTGGTCATAGGATTGAAGGTAGTAATTATGCTCTGCTAAGCACATCACCGCAGTCCAGCTGGCACAATTAAAGAAATAGCTGATCAGTTCCAGTTATTGATTCTGCTAACATGTTTGTTCACGGTTGCTTCTTGTCTAATTAGTTTTTTCTGCCTTCTTGGACTAAAAGCATACCTTTCAGTCTGGGCTATTTTCAGATCTTGGTGAGTAACACTTCTTTTACATTGGTTTCTAGCTGCCTTTTTTTTTTTTTTTGGTCATAGTGAGCCTATTCATTCATTTAACTAGGAGATGGCATAAAAAGCTAGATATTTCTCTGAATCCATTAAATTTCAAAACTGGATTTCCCCATGCTTCTCTTTTTAGATGGATATTTCTGCAGCATGGTTATAGATACTTCTAAAGAGCTTGTTAGCATGGGATGTCCTGGGGTCTCTTCAGCCGGAACTCCAAAAGAGGTGCAGAATTAGACATTCCTAAAAGCTTTTGTTGCACCCATTTCCCCAGACTTGTTTGAGAACCTTTTCAGCAGCCTTTTCCCTTCAACTAGAGATATGCTAACTTAAAAATCACTCCACCTTCCAAAATCCCAGTGCCTACCAAACAACCCAGATCACAGTGAAAAGTTATTGTTGAAGGCTTCTTACCCTGGAATACAAACCTAATGGATCCAAGACTGGAAAAATACTAGCAAATGCTGCTAAATTTAGAGGCTCTACTGCATGTGGAATGGGATCCTTTGACTTTGTCAAAGTTTATGGGGAAAAAAAACTGAAAAAATATGGCAACAGATGTTTGCTTGAAATGGAAGAAGTGCATCCATGGCCCAGCAGCACAGTTTACCAATAAACCTCTATTTGGTGCTCTATTTGTGTTCAATAACAATGACAGCTGTCAAGGTGCTCAGGGATCCTGTGATTCCATCAACATTTTAATCATGCCAGGAAAAGCAAAAAGTAAATGTTGGTCTTTTTAAATATGGCTCCTTCCTTTCAACACAACATTTAGAGAGAAAGCAAAACTGTTATTTGCTTTTGGATTAAAACTCAGTTGGAAAAAGCACTTCAGCCTTTCAATAGGGCTGTTGGTTCTATTGGCAAAAGAGAACAGGGCCATTTTATTGGGGTTTTTGAATGTTAATTGCTGATTTAGATGGTCCTGTTGTCATAAACCTTTCAAACCCCAATGATGAACCAATTTTCTTTCTCCAACAAAAGAGCATCTTGCCGATTTTACTGTTCCATTAACTTTACAGTTTTACTTTAGCACTGTATCGAGACATTGGGACACTTGGATTCCAACGATAGGAAATTAATTTTCACTGTTTTATTACATTTGCAATGGAGAAAACCTCCTAAAACTATTGATGGCATAGCTGTGGTCACATAAAAATGGCAAAAGGAATTATGAATTTTATTTCCTTCAGGGAAAAGGAAGGGGACAATTAAAACTTGAACACCACTGTCTCCATCCAGAAACTCAAAAGAAGACTGAAGCCTGAGGAATTAAAAAAAAAAGAAATATATTAACCTTCCTGACTTTTTACTGATGAAACTGAATATTTTGATTAAGTATTGATATGAGAAATTTGAAAGAAGGGAGAAAACACATTAGCCCCTAGGAGTAAATAAGAACAACAATCATTCACATGTATAGAATATTTTAGGTTTGGCAAAACCCTCTTCTTACAATTATCCTAGAAGGTAGGGAGGACAAGTAGTATCCAAGAATCAAGAAATCTAAACACTGAGGTTAGATTTTTGAGGAAAGAAACAGGAAGTAGGCAAAACAATGTTTTTTGTCTCCCTAAATAATAGTAAAAATAAGTATAACTTAATACTAAAGCATTCTCTCATCCCCCCCCCCCCCGGTAAAAATTTTGTAATGTGAAACTTGGAAAAAATATATATTTGGGATATTAAGTATGACATTCCTCAAAAAAGAAATGGAAAGACTGATGGAAACAAAATATTGTAGAATGGGTGAACAAATGATGATTTTCTCCACAGAAAATGGAAAGATGTATCAAGCAATGAAAAGTCTAGAATGATTAATACAATGACTACAACAAAGTAAGTAAAGTCAAATTGGAGAAGTAACAAAACTCATCAAATTCCATAATCCACCACTGGTACCACTGCAACCAGGTTAAAGGATATATGTCTTTCCTTTCTGTTAATAATCAATAAACTAAATGCTTTGGGGATAATGAATTTATTGATGATGAGTGAGAAGGAGTGTTTGTTTCTTTGTTGTGTCAAAGCAAAAAATTATCAGTATTTATTTTTAAATGAAACCAAATACTCTTTACATATTTAAAAATATTTCTAGACGGAAAAGAGGGAAAGGGAAGGGGGAAAGGAAGAGAAAGGCAGAGGCAAAGGCAAAGGATGAGGGAAGGGGAGGGGAAGGCAAAGCAAGGCAAGCCTATATCCTACCTTTCATGATTTTCCATTCTTCCCCTTCACTTACTCTACATTCCAGGCAAAAGATCCTACTTGGTATTCTTCAAACTCAAAATTCATTTCCCACATCTATGTCTTCCCTCCTATTGCCTTCCTTGCTTAGAATGTATCGCCTCATCACTACTCTGGGAGACACTGTTTAGTTTTAGTCTTTATAAAGCTCACCCCTCCCATTCCTGGTACAGTGTTTGCCACATAGTATGCTATTAATAAATTAACTGACTTGGGGTTCAGACTGAAGAAAATGGAAAGCCCCATTAGAATTCATACTTAAATATCCATAAAGCACTTCCAGGTACTATGGCTTTCCTCTGTTCTCTGTTCCTCACTTCTTAAATCCACCAATCATTTGTTTTGCTCTTGACTCCATAGAATTATTTTTAATATCTTCCCCCCTTCCCCTCAGTCATTGCTACCACAGGTTTTGTAGAGATGAGATCTTTTTGTTCTATTTCTAGGCCAAGAAAATTATGCCTAAGCTATGCCTTGATGGGAGATAAATTTGAAAAGTGGAGAGGAGGCAGGGGTGCATTCTGGCTATGGGGTCTAGCTCATGTGAATGCTTAAATTGGGAGATTGCACGCTGAATTTTAGTTTGAATATAGAATGAGTTAAGAGTGGTAATGTGAAATTAGGAGGGAAAGGTTAGTTGGAGACAGATTTTGGAGGCACTTACAAATGAGACTACCAACCTAAGAAGCTTATAGTTTTTCCTAGAGTCAATAGGGAGTCACTGAAGGTTTTTGAGTAAAAGAATAACAGAAAAGCAGACCTGTGACTTAGGAAGAACATTTTGAAATAGGCAAAGTATATCTTCAGCACCTTTATTCCCCTTTATCTCATTTATCTTCCTCTATAGAACTCTCTATCTCCTTAACATGCCTTATATCAAGAATCCTGTATTTTTTTTTTGCTTTTTTCCATCTCATTATATTATAACCTTATGAAAAAATTATTCTTTTCTGTTACTCTTTTTATGGGGTATTTTCATTGTCAGGGGGGACAAAATCTTGACCCATAGTGATAATTTTCTTCTTTTAAAAGTTTCAGGCATCAACAGACTGTGTGTATGTGCCTGTTTATCTCTCTAGGGAACCATTCTTCCTAGTGTCTTTCAGTTCACACAGGTACTCCTTTACAAAAACTTGAATTTTCTTTTTTAATGAAGAAAAATCCAAATTCCTGTAACAAATTCCTGTCAAGCAAAGCAAATTTCTTCATTGACTCTGTCATACACACATGTATATATGCATATATATATATACAAATGTATGTTTATATGTATACACACATGTATATGTGCGTGCCTGATTCTGTCCCCTGAATACAACCTCTTCCTTTCAAGAGGTTGAGAGTATGTTTCGACATTGGTCTTCTGGAGTCATGGATGGTCATTGCATTGATCAGAGTTCTTGCAACATTCAAAGTTGTTTGTTTTGACAATGTCATTTTATTGTATACATGATTTTCCTGGTTCTATTCACTTTATTCTTCATCATTTTATACACCCTTATAATTATTTTTTTTACAATGTTGATTTTACAGTACAAATTGGTCTTCTAGTTTCGCTCTCATTTCATTTGTTATCAGTTCACACAAGCTTTTCCACGTCTTTGACCTCATCTATTGCTTCCTTTCTTACAGCAGAAGAGTATTCAATTACACTCATATAGCACAATTTATTTAACCATTAACCAGTAGATGGGTATCCCTTTAGTTTCTAGTTGTTGGGTTTTGTTGTTTGTTTTGTTACCACAAAAAAGATGCCATAAATATATTTCCATATATAGGACCTTTCCTATTTCCTTTGCTTTCTTTAGGGTTATAGTTCATATAAAGTACGCCTAAAACTATCATCCATCTAATAAATCAGTTTTAACTATGATACACATTCCTTCCTCACCAATTAATAACTTCCCACACTGAAGATCATGAACGAACTCATTGATTTTCTTCAAGACATTCCACCAGCTGTCCTCTACTGGATCACTTATTGAAGCAAATGACTCACTGCTTCCATGCATGCAACCTTTGATTTTAACCAGTTGACTACTTCACTGCATCCTGTTTTCCTATAATTTTGCATTTCTATGATGGAAGGGACTGCTGTATCAAGTAGTGAACTTCCTGTTACTGGAAAAGTTTCACAGAAGTTGTTTTGCACAAAGAGTTTTTACTTTGGGAGAGGTTTGGCCAGATGATTTCTGATATCATTTCAAATCCTGAAATTCTATTATTTTTTCTCACTTTTAGCTTCTGATTCAATTCACAATTCAAGATCAATGTTGCTGTTCCTTTCCAGCATGAGTCAGCCTCAAATTATCCCTATGATCTGCCATATTCCATGAACTTTATGAATGCCAAAATAATCATGTCCCTCTTTCAATAATCTCGTCAAAAGATGAGATTACTCCCTTACCCATCTAACAGCATACCATTGGAATTAGAAAACTGTTTTTAACCATACCATGGGTGTTTTGTCTCATCCAACCTTCAGGATGTGCCCACATAGGTGAGCATTTGGATATGTTTATGTCTTTCCTTAGACTATAAATAGTGTGAAGGAAGTACCAATTCTTCATACCCATTATGGGGTACTTCTGACAATCACAGTGGGTACTCGACATATTTAGCTATGTAATGGGTTGGCCAGGGGGAATAATTGTAGCCCAAATTAGTAACTATTAAGTTAGGCATGAGCTTTGGCTATATATGTTTATGTGTAAAAAACATAGGCCTCTGTAGGAGACTTCAAAGAAAGACAGAAATATTTCTCCATTATTAAATGAAAAATATCATGTTTACATTTTTGTTTACTAATTATGTTCCTGAGCTTTGTAAAAAGGCCTGATTGTACCAGAGTCCCAGCCTATGGGGTTATAAATGAGTCTAAGCTGGGGCAGCTAGATGGCACGGTGGATAGAGCACTGGCCCTGGATTCAGAAGTACCTGAGTTCAAATCCGGCCTTAGACACTTAACACTTACTAGCTGTGTGACCCTGGGCAAGTCACTTAACCCCAATTGCCCCGCAATAAATAAATAAATGAATGAATGAATGAATGAATGAATGAATGAATGAATGAATGGATGAATGAATGATTAAATAAATAAATGAATGAATGAATGATTAAATAAATAAATGAATGAATGAATGAATAAATACATAAATACATAAATGAATGAATGAATGAATGAATAAATGTATGAGTAAATAAATAAATGAGTCTAAGCTAAGGGGTATTGTCCATGTGCCAAAAATTAGACTCTTAAAATCCCAAAATAATGTTGGTGAAGGGTAGATATAAAGAAACAAGAGTAAAATCAGGTGGCAGATTTTGTTGTTGTGCAATAAAAGTAATGACTTTTTGTGGCTAATAGCTGTATGATGGATATAGCCTGGTGAGTCTGACCATATTATCTATGACCAAAAATTTCAAAGATAGAACTTTGGGGTTTTCAAAGCATTTTATACATATTATCTTATTTAAGTCTCATGATCATCCTGTACAATAGATGTTATTATTACTTCCAATTTAAAGATAAAGAAACTAATGATCAGAGATGTTAGGTAAATTGCCAAATGTCATCTGTCTAGCTAAGTGTCTGAGATGGGATTTGAATATAAAAGATTATAGCTCTAAATTCAAGATATTTTCCAGTATAACAAGCTGCCTTTCAGACAATGAAGAAACAATTGTCCTAGGCTGGCTCTAACTCAGTCTGGTTCCTTGGAAGTTTAGGTTTAATACTAATATAAAGGGGCAGCTAGGCGGTGCAGTGGATAAAGTGCCAGCCCTGGATTCAGGAGGACCTGAGTTCAAATCCAGCCTCAGACATTTAACACTTACTAGCTGTGTGACCCTGGGCAAGTCACTTAAGCCCAATAGCCTCACAAAACAAAAAAAAACCAAAACAATAAAAATACGAATATAAGACACTGGTAAGTCATTCAACAGTTTTACAGAAGGAGATTTACTTATATAAAAATGGATCTGGTTCCGGGGCAGCTAGGTGGTACAGTGGATAAAGCACCGGCCCTGGATTCAGGAGGACCTGAGTTCAAATCTGACCTCAGACACTTGACACTAGCTGTGTGACCCTGGGCAAGTCACTTAACCCTCATTGCCCTGGAAAAAAAATACTAAAGTAAAATAAATAAAAGTGGATCTGGTTGGGAGGGCAAGGCAAGCCATCTTCTAAGGAAGAAAGCAGGGGTGGGGCTTGGTGGTGGCGAGCATCCTTATGGGAGAAGGTGGAGCCTGGTGCTAGGGTAATGATGGTCTGTAGACAGATACAGCCAGTGAATGGATGGTGATAGTAAAGGAGGGAACAGGCTTCCATTGAGGAAGTAGCATGCCTGTTTTGTGGGATGTTTGGATCAAAGGAGGACTCTGGAAGTACCCAAGCTCTGACTCAGAATCCTGAAGGGTAGAGAGTATTGACCCTGGCTTCAGGCCTTTTTGCAGTGCCCTCCACAGGAGCACCTATCACTATAAGTATTACCACTCCGGGGGCAGCTAGGTGGCTCAGTGGATAAAGCACTGGCCCTGGATTCAGGAGTACCTGAGTTCAAATCTGGCTTCAGACACTTGACACTTACTAGCTGTGTGACCCTAGGCAAGTCACCTAACTCTCATTGCCCCACAAAACAAAACAAAAACAAAAACAAAACAAAAAAGGATTACCACTCCATCTCAGTAATAGGGCTTCTTGGATGACATATGCAAAACAACAACTGGCCCCATTAATACCAAATTTTCAAGAATAATTAATTTAACTGGTTAGCTACTATATACTTTTATTCTTCCATTGTTTGTGTGTGTGTGTTCATTTGGGAGAGAAGATAATGTCACCATTAATGTTCCTATGGTATACTGGGGTCCCTTCTCCCTCCACATGGTGGTTTTCACCCATACCTTCCAACTGAAGGAGTTGTTCTGGCAATTTGCCTCAGGTGTGGTTTTGGTGCTCAGCCCAGGTGTAAAAAAATTTCCTAGTTTCAGCTCTGCTTTTTTAAAGGAAAAAAAAAAACTTGCCTTCCTAAATTCGTTGTTGAGGTATTTTAGTCGTGTCTGGCTCTTCATGACTCCATTTGGGGTTTTCTTGGCAAAGACACTGCAGTAGTTTGCCATTTCCTCCTCCAGCTCATTTTACAGATGAGGAAACTGGGGCAAACAAGGTTAAGTGATGTGCCCAGAGTTACACAGCTATTAAGTGTTTGAGGTTGGATTTGAACTCAAGGATGCTTTCCTGACTCCAGGCTAGGCACTCTATCCATGGCACCACTTAGCTGGCCCCTTGCCTTCCCATATACTTTTTTTTTTAACCACTTACTTTCTGAGCCAAATATAAGGTATTTATTTCCAGAAGAGATTCTGATTCCCATTCCTAAGTCAATTTGGTTCTAAATAAATCATATCAGCATTTATTTTTAATTTGATTTTTTCCATTGTGACATCTCTATATCAAAACAGAGGGGGGAAATAGTTATAATAGTTATAATTATCACAGTCTACGGTCCTTTTAACTCTGTGATTCACCTCTTTGAAAGTAAGGTTCAATTGTATAACCACAAGTGTGAGATAAATCACTATATCATCCTTGACACCTTTCCCCTACAATTTTACCTTTCATCCAGTAATTCTTATGTGAAACAGATAATACTAAGCCAAATACTTCTGTCTGTCTGTGTATCTATTTATGGCTCTCTGTCATCTATCTATGTAGCTATCTGTCCATCTAGTCAAGTCAGTCTGTGATCTCATCAATGTGGATACAGATGAAAACCTATTTATACCTGTTTATCCATGTCCTCCCATAACACACATATGCATATTATATATATATGTATATATATATACAAGTATGTGTGTTTATATGTGTATGCATATGTGCTTGTGTGTGTGTGTGTATGTTCAAGATGTATTTGGTGAAGTGGATAGAGTATTAAGAATCAGAAAAGATTTGGGGGTTGAGTTCTAACCTCTGGCTCCAGTAATTTCCATAGAGTTCTTTAATAAGAGATAGATTGGATGTGATCTGTATTGATGGGGGGAATTGCTACACCAAGGAAATTATAGAAAGTCTATATCAATGTTGACATGTATGCATGTATGCGTGAGTATAGGAATCTTTATGGACATATCAACATGTACGATGTTTATGTACATAGAGAGAGGCATTCTGAACAATTCTGTATTGAACCTTCTGCCTTCTGCTATACAGTACTTATTTTAGTCAGAATCATCTATCTAATATTTCCAAGTCTACAATTTACAATTTTAATGTAACTTTTCAAGAGAAAAAAAAGCTAACAAATGCTGATTATTATGACTTTGCACTGTCAGATATGAACTAATCCTAGCATTACCGCTTTATTCAATCAGGGTTTACCCATCCAGTGGTGTGCTGGTAAAAGCTTAACAATCAGCTCTCAAAAAAATAAAATAAAATAAAACAAGAAACACTTCTAAGTTTAATTTTCATTATTAATATTTTCTCCATAGCTTTCTCACAATCAGCAAAACAACAAATCAAGTAATACTTTATGTCTTACTGATTTGGAAGGTATATGTGTGCATGCTAAAAATTTAATTAGCTCTCCCAAGCTGGTTAGAGAAAAGGTATAGCAACCCTCTGAGCATCTTTTGTTTTGTTTTGTTCTTTTAAGGGACAATGAGGGTTACATGACTTGCCCAGGGTCACACAGCTAGTAAGTGTCAAGTGTCTGAGGCCAGATTTGAACTCAGGTCCTCCTGAATCCAGGGCCAGTGCTTTATCCACTGTGCCATCCAGCTGCCCCCATCATCTTTTAACGTTATTCTGGCTTCAACCAGGGATGTCTTATGTCCAAAAGAGCATCAGAAGCAAGCAGCTCTTTCAAAGGATCAAGTTTACCTTAATATCTCTTGCCTACTTAGCTCATTCTTCTTTCTGGGGTATAGACTCTGATTGTCTAAACCAGAGCTTCTTAAACTTTTTCCACTTGAGAACCCTTTTTTTTTCTGAGAAGTTTTTCATGACCGTGGCCATGTAAAAGCGCTATCCATAACCTTTTACTGTTGGCAAAGTGTTTGTGACCCTACACATTCAGTGACCCGAGCCTATAGGGGGTTATGACCCACAGTTAAAGAAGCTTTGGTCTAAACTCCATGCCATCCCTTCTTTGGGGCTCACTTTAGCTGACTTTTCTGGCTGAAATTTTTTCTTGTCTAGACCTAGAGAAATTTGCCTAAGCCATACAACTTCAGTCTGTTTTGGAATGTCCCTCTACTCAGCCTGAGTAACAGTACCTGCAACCACCATCCTGTCTAGCCAATATCAGTGAGGGTGGGGAAAGTGTCTTGGATCTCATTCTAAGATAGCTGGCCTTTCTTTACTCCAGGAATATAGAATCATCTCCCTGTTTACCAAAAAAGCCTCCAAAAAATCCCAGGAACTTTATTGAATCCAATTGTTCTTCTGAACAGAAGTATAATCCATCTTTGTCTCCAATCTAACCAAATGCAATTGCTAATTAAATAAATAAGCATGTCATAGGATCACTTAGTCCAATGCTCTCATTTTACAGATAAACAAACAGATCGATAAATTTGAATTGACTTGTCTAATGTCACCTAGGAAGCAAGCAGCACAATTGGGCTGCTTGATCCCAGATCTCTTTACATTACAATGGAATAATCAAATTCTCAGGACCACTAGGTGATAGAGTGCCCAGCCTGGAGTCAGGAGGAATGGAGTTCAAATGCAGCCTGAGACACTTACTAGCTGTGTGACCCTGGGCAAGTCACTTCACTTTGTCTCAGTTTCTTTATCTGTAAAATGAGCTGGAGAAAGAAATGGCAAACTATTCCAATACCTCTGCCAAGAAAACCCCAAATGAGTTCGTGGAGAGTTGGACACCACTGAAATGACTGAATGACAAATCCAGTTGTCGCTACATTCACAATGTAACATTTTACATTAAATTATGTTATGACTATTTTTTTTTTACAGTAGTATCAGACCATTACTATTTGACTGATGTAGGGAGTCCCTTTACTAATACAGATTATCACCTTCTCTGAAATTTATGTTTTTAGAGAATTGTCTCTAGCAACTTAATGGTTTAGTCACATAACCTATATGTTTCAGAAGTGGAATGTGAATCCAGATTATCTCTGTTTTGTCCACTAGCCTCTCTGTCTCTGTATCTTTATCTCTTTTTCTTTTCAATTTGTTTTTCTTTCTGCCTCTACCTCCTTTTCTGTCTCCTATGCACCCCTTTCTGCCATACACACAAACACATACAAGAGACCTAAGTTGTATACATGGAAACCCCTGAAAAATACATCACTTTTTTTTGGGGGGTGGCAGGGCAATTGGGGTTAAGTGACTTGCCCAGGCTCACACAGCTAGTAAGTGTTAAGTGTCTGAGGTCAGATTTGAACTCAGGTACTCCTGACTCCAGAGCCAGCATGAGCATTGATACCTCAGAAATCAGCAAATCAAATCTCAAGTTATTATTTTATTAGTTGTTTAGATTTAATAAAGTGATGGAGAAAATATTACTGGTGCAGATTAAACTTTCTTAAAATGTCATGCATGCATTTTTTTAAATGAAGAGTCAGTTTTTAAATATTTATCAGTAGGGGCAACTAGGTGGCTCAGTGGATAAAACACCAGCCCCTAGATTCAGGAGAACCTGAGTTCAAATCAAGCCTCAGACACTTGACACTTACTAGCTGTGTGACCTTGGGCAAGTCATTTAACCCTCATTGCCCCACCAAAAAAAAAAAAGAAAAGAAAAGAATTTTATCAGTACAGGTGACCTCTCCTTCTATGTGGCTTCTCTAGTTCTGGTGACTTCTATGATTCCATGAAACACAAGCAAAGTAAGATGGAGAACTGATGCAATTATTCATAAGATAGGGTAAAAAAAAGTCTCAATAATAAAGAAGCAGCTAGAGCATATTGCATAGAGAGATAGCCTCAGAGCTTGAAGAGCTGGTCCCAGGCCTGCTTCTGATACATACTAACTCCATGATCATGGGCAAGGCCTTATGATCTCACAGTGCTCCCTGGCAATTCTCTTACGACTAAATTTCAGAATAGCTGCCAACATGCCTTGGTAAAGGGAATTTCCTCAACGGGAGTTCTCTACCCCAGTAGAAATGCAGATTTGGTGCCACAAAGAATAAGGGGGGAATTTTACCTGAATTTTATTTCTGTTGCTTAAACCCACTAGAAAATTGCCCAATCTTCCATTTACAAGCATCCTGAGTAATTTTGTTAAGCTTTCTAATTGTAACCATAGTTGAAAATATGAAACTACATATACAAAAATGCATTTAAAATGGTAATAAATACTATTTTTCTAATCATATCTTACAGGGAGAGGGTCTATCACAGCATCTCTCATAGAATAACATTATAAAACAAAGACACTTTCAAATCTCCAGAAATTTCAGTCCCAAATCTCTGTATTTCCCATCTCCACCTCCACGCTGACCTCCCAGCAGAAAGGTTTCTGTTTTTATTGGTCTGGATTTATAAAGTATTTTAGATATTCAGGTTTTCCATAGTCATTTGCATAGTTCTGAAAATATATTACATAACAAGGCAGTTCTTTTCAATCAGGCTCCTGAAGTTCTATGTTGCTCAGCTCTCTGTCTCCCACTGCTCGGGGGTTGCCATGGAGACGAATTTTTGTCATGTACATTCCTTGGTCCTGTCGGGGCCCCTTTATCATCATGCTCTGCTGTCACTATAGCTAGCAACTGCTAGCTGCTATCTTATGATTTTATTTTTCCTTTATTGATACATACCACCTTTAGTCTCCCCAGGTGAATTCTTCACATCCCTCCATAATTTGCATTTTGCTTAAGCGGAGAACACTGATGAAAGAAACAGATCTCTTCTAAATAAAATTATGTTGCTAGTAATGCTTCTAAAAGCAATAATGCTTGAACCACCTATAAGCCAAATGCATTTACTACTTTGACAGTCTATTATTTGACAATTGGTCATATCATAGCAAAGTCAAACTGATTCTTTTAAGAGAACAGAAGTAACCAGATTGCAAAACAGTTGGAGGAAATTGGTTTGACCATGTGGCCGTCCATTATTGAGCAATATGCCCCCAAACTGCATATTGGTAATATTTGGGGAATATAGGTTAAGGTGTATGGACTGGGTCTTAATAAGACCATTTCAATGGGTACACTAACATTTCATCATTTTCCTTTTTAAAAGTGTAGTCTGGATGTCTTTCAAATTAAAAAAAAAAGCAACCCAGATCAAAGACAAAAATAGAACAATATATGCACATGAGATCTCATCCAAGATCAAAGATGTTGAGCATAATTACCATGAATGGGAAGAGCAGTGCTCACCCAGCACTGAATGCCTTCCACCAGCATAGAATGCTACAAAAACAAAAAGTGTTCTGTGGAAGATCAATCCTTCCATGCAGTAACAGAAATGTGTGTGTGTGTGTGTTTATGTGTGTGTTGAACAAAAATCTTGTAGAGTTTAGTGAAAATTATCAAAATGAGGTCACTGTGGATGAAGCATAAAAGGGAGGAGGGGGACATACACTAGAACCTTTAAACATTATTGGGTGAGGGCAGCTAGGTGACATAGTGGATAAAGCACTGGCCCTGGAGTCAGGAGGACCTGAGTTCAAATTTGGCCTCAGATACTTGACACTTACTAGCTGTGTGACCCTGGGCAATTCACTTAACCCTCATTGTCCCACAAATATAAATATTTTAATTAATTAATTAATTGATTGATTGATTAATGGTTTAATTAATTAATTAATTAATGGGTGAATAAATAAATTCATGAATGAATGAATGATTACATAAATAAATAAAAAGATAGCTAAATAGCTAAATGAATGAATGAATAAACAAATAAATAAATAGATAAATAAACCAAACATTATTGGGTGACTGTCTTTTGAGAATGTCAAAAAGAAACTGTCATCTTTCAAGATGTTTTAAATTCACTTAGTAACAGAGTTTTCAAGGGTAGATGAAGCCTTCAGGTCAAGACAACAGTTGAGAAAGCAGTTCTGCTTATTAAAACAAAACAATTAATTTAATGCAATGGGGGGGCAAAAAGGGGGAGTTCCCTATATTAAATATTTATCACTGCTTCCCTGAGTGCATGTCAATCATAGAAGCATATCATCAAGATGAGACAATAAGGTGAATATTAAGTGGTAGTTTTCTCAAAACAAAACAAACAAACAAAAAAATGGATAATTCCTTGGGAAGAAGTTCTTAAGACTCTTAGACAGGAGATCCAGCAAACACCTGGGGTGCAATAAGACTAACTGATATTTACGTAGTGCTTTTTAAGGCTTGCAGATCGCTTTATCTATATTGTCTCATTTGATCCTCACATCAACCCCAGGAGGGAGGGGCTATTATTACCCTTATTTTACAGATAAGCAAAAAGAGAGAAAAATCTGTGCATTATGATATCCCCAAATGAAGTATGAACAATTACCAGGCTAATATACTGTATTCCTATTTACCATACTATTTCCAAGATTTACTGCTGATTTTCTTTAAAGGAAGAAGCTTCTCCCTTGGGTGACACTTAACTAGGTTTCTGATATCAGAAGTAATGAGCAGACTCTCCTTTTAATCCTAAAATCATGTATTGGGGCTAAAAAGACGTACATATTACTCTATTTTTCTTTCTATCAAACTATCCATATTTCAGTGTTATATCAAAGGTTTGACCTTTGAGACATATGAAGTGTCATTTGAGAAAAAACCCCAAGACCTGAAAAAAGTTTTAGAAATAAATTTATTTGACCATTTGTCAAGGGAGAGGAAACTATACAGAAAGCAGATTGAGAAGAATAGCATAATGGCTACAATGCAAGAAAAAAAGATACACAAATACAGAGATGAATGAAAACAAAATAGATGGCAATACAGAGAGAGTGACTATTAAGTCGTTATGGACATATTATACATAGAAATCCATTTTAATCATAAATAGTTGTAAACGTGTTTATTTGGTTTTGTTAAAGTTAAGTGAACAATGTAGTTTGTTGTTGTTGGTTTTTGTTTTTTGCTTTTTTTTTTTGGTTTGGTTTGGTTTGTTTTAAAGAATCACCTTTAAAATAATGGGGATGATAATGGAGTGGGTGTGTAGAGCACTCTCCAGGATTCAAAAGTGTTTTTACGTGCATTCAGCTTGATTATTGGGCCAGTCAGTTGGAGTCTGGGTTTATGCCTAAACCCTTTGTTGAGAATGTAGTAATTCAATCTGTGGTAGCTCTGCTTCTGTATCCTCATGCTGTGATTAGGAATCTGTTGCCCAGAGGTGGATTGACAGTCCCTTACACTGCACACCTACACTTTTCTTTGCATGGAGGACTTTCGAAAACCTTGCATGAGGGGCAGCTAAGCTTTACAATATCATTTGTATGACCTCTTGGAGTGGTTTGATGTTTCACAAAATGATTGTCTAATGGCAGATTCAGAGTTCCACTTGCCTTGCTCTCCCAGTTTTCTTGTCATTAAAATGCAGGTGGGATCCTGGTGTTCCCTTTAAAATGTACAAATATTGTTTGATGAGTGGGAGGCATTTATAAATTTCAGAGTCCTTCAAATCCTCTCAGACATGTATGATTGGAAAATGTAGTTATTCAGTCTTTGTGGGGAATGAGATAGTCAATCCTATGTTGTGGGGACAGAAAGCATATTAACCCCCCCACAACGGGGTAAATGTTAATGTGGGAGATGCAATATACACACACACATCCTATATATTATATAATGTAATATTATATACTATATGCCATCCTATTATATCATATGAGTATATGTATATATACACACATACCATATATATGTACACACGTACATACTTACATCATGTACCCAGGGACATGATTTGTCCTACACTATAAGAAAATCCATGACTTAGTGAGGTACTTTAGAATAAGGGTGGACTTTTTGTTGTTCTTAAATAAATATAACTCAAGAGTCTCTAAAATTGCACAAAAGATTGAGTACATCTTCCAAAAGGGTGAAGACAACATTGCTTTAGAGGCAATACATGAACAAAAAATAGAATAGAACAGAATAGAAATATGTAAATTGTCTTTTCTAACTGGGCAAAACAAGCTCCACCCACCTTCTTGTGCCTATGTCTCACTCTCTGCCTTCCTGTCTAAAGATAGATATATATACACACATATATACATATACACACACATATATGCACACATAGACAGACACATGCACACACACGCACACACACACATATTTTGTAGTCCAGAAAATCTCACTTAATTTTAAGTCTTAGCATTTTAAGGGGGAAGTCAGGAGAGGGAAGGTGAAAGGAAGAAACTGATGTTGTTTATATTTTTTAATGATTTTTAAAAAAATAATGAATCTACATATTTGAAGGCTACCCAAGGATTACTTTCGGTTTTTTTGACCCACTTACATAAAATATTGCTAGAGATTTGCTTGGTTATTTTAAAACACTGATCAATCCTTTTAATATTCACTCAGAGGGCACACTGAGTCCCAGAGCCCTGGATACAGATTTCTCATCTTCCTAGCCACATGGAAATTTTTAAAAATCAAACAAAAACCTACATGAAGAAGACAAAAAATGAATACTAATGTCCAGTACTTTGTTTTAACACTTAGTTGCCTTCCATTTAAATATCTAAATTGGATTCAAATCACCAGAAAGTACAAGATATATGTGGAGTTTTAAATAAAAGATGAATAAATTCGAAGGTGAAGATAAACCACTGAGAATGAAGGCCAGAGAAATCCCAGGAAATCTCAGATTAACGTTTAAAGATCAGGATTTAGAGCCAGGATAACAAAGGAATTGTATTTAGGGGATGATAATGAGGCATATGCTTAGATGGTTATCAAGAGAATGTTGTAATTCACAAGCAGTGCACCTTGTATGTACAAATAAGGAATTAAAAGGCTCTTTGGAAGTCCAGAGTCAACAGAAAAGATAAGAATGTAACCAAAACAGAGTAGATAATGAAAAAGAAGCTAAATCTATGCCTAGAAAAGTTCCTTAAAAGGGGTAGATGAAAGGATTCCGTAGGGATAAATCTGGGGCTCAGGGCCATATCACTTGAAAATGGTAGATGAATTATAGTAGATGATCTGGTGAAAGGGAAAACCTTTCTCTAGCCCAATAATAATCCCAGTAATAAGAAACAACTACTAAAACCCCCAAATAGCTAGGTACCTGTCTGATATCTGTACATCGAGGAAGAAAAGCTGCTCTTGCCTCTATAATTCAGGGATAAATTCAATTCCAGAAAATCCTGATTAAGTGCAAGGTACTGCAAACAAAGTAAAACCTCACTAATATGAACTAATTAGAAGCTAGATCAGTCTGAGTTCTAGAAAGAAAAAATAAAACCTGAATTGTATAATTTCTTTTTTCCCTTCTTTTTTTTCCCTTTTTTTTAAGAAAAAAAAAGTGTCTACATGAATAGAACAACATGATTTACTGGCTACAAAGGAATTGTCAAGTAAAGGGGCTTATTGAACTCCTTGTGATGACATGCTTAGTTTACATGCCAGTGAAAGCTAAAGAGGACTTAAAGATGGTCAGTGATCTGATTTCTAAAGTAGATTCAATGTTGCTCTCAGCTCCAGTCTTGGGGCTGTGGTTTTTCTGACTTGGGAGAACTTATCACCATAGATCCAAGAAGCTGCATTCTTGTTGTGTGGTACCCCATCCTTTACTTCCTGCCTGCCCAATCCTATTACTTTGCTCACCATCCCTGTGACTTCACAGACCAAAAAACTAGTGCCTCTCTGGCACTCACTTTTGTATGGTCCTATGTGAGCTATATTTCCCTACTAGAAAGTAAACTCCTTGAGGTCAGGTGAGGTCCTGCTCTTTGTATCTGTATCCATTGGGCTTAGCACAGAGCCTAAGTGACTGGAAGGGTGACTAGGATGGTGGCACTCTCAAGAGTAATAATAATAATAATAATAATAATAATAATAATAATAATAATAATAATAATAATAATAATAATAATAATAATAATGTTGTGAAGAAACAAGTATTTGGGAAGAAAGATTATAAATAATGTTTTGGATATATTGGATTTAAAATATCTATTAGATATTCAATTGGTCTAGATATAAAGATAATAACTAAGTAATAACTAAAAACAATACTGATAATAACTATGATTTATTTAGCATTTACTATATGCCAGGCATTGTGTTAAGTACTTTATAAATATTATTGTATTTGACTCTTACATCAGCTTTTGGGCAGCAAGGTGGTACAGTGGATAGAGTGCCAGGTCTGGAGTCAGGAAGAACACTTATTAACTGTGTGACCCTGGGCAAGTTGCTTCTCCCTGTTTGCCTTAGTTCTCTCATCTATAAAATGAGCTAGAGAAGAAAATGGCAAAACACGTTAGTATCTTTGTCAAGAAAACTCCAAATGGGGTCATGGAGAGTCAGCCATGACTGAAATGATTCAACAACAACGACTACGACGACGACGACGACGACTCCCTTGATAGGTAAATGCTAAAATTATCTTCATTTTACACATGGGGACACTGAGGCAGACAGAGATTAAGTGACTTGTCCAAGGTCACACAGCTAGTACATGTCTGAGGCTAGATTTAGAGTCATATCTTCCTGAATCCAGGCCCCCTGCTCTATCCACTATCCCAACTAGCTGCATTTGTAGATCTAGGAAGCATTCACATAAAATGATATTCTATCTAATGGCAAAGATGAGATAGCCAAATGAGCTAATAGTATAGAGTGAAAAGAGGAGGACTGAGCAAAGGAGACCGAGGAGGGCCATTAGATTTGATTAAGTGATTAATGGTCATCTTATTTAATTCTTTTTAAAATTATTTTTATTTTAATTTATGGAATAAAACAATAATTTCCTTAACATAATATAATTTTTTTAAAAGGCAATTGCACGTGAAACTGCAACTCTTGCATGTCAACTTGCTATTCCTTTTAAAGAGAAATTTCTTCTCCACCCCCCATGGCTATGGTTAACCACAAATATGTGTGTATATATGTATATACCTATATATGTGTGTATGTATATACATATATGTATATTTGTGTATGTATATATGTGTGTATGTGTAAAATTATTCTATGCATACTTCTATTATCAATTCTTTCACTGGGGGCAGATAGCATCTTTTTTCATAGGTCCTTTAGAGTTATTTTGGGTTTTTATAATAGTCAAAATGACTTAGTCACTCAAAGTTGTTATTATAAGAATAATGCTCTTACGATATACAATGTTCTGCTCATTTCACTCTTCATTATTTTGTGCAAGTTTACCCATCTTTTATAGCATGGTGCTGATCTAATCATTTTGGGGAGCAATCTGGAATTATGCCCAAAGAGTTATTAAACTACCTATGCCCTTTGAGACAGAAATAAGTCTATTTTCATTCTTTAGTTCCTTAGGGCATTTTTTCTCATAGTTTCTGTTAAGGTCACCTTTGGGCTCACCTGTGCCCAATTATCATGAATTTTAAACTAATAGAATCCAGATTAATAAAGTCTTACAATAACAATAATATCTTGAGTAAGGAAATGTTGTGGTATATTGAGTATTGTAGTTCTGCTTCTATCTAAGGATAAAAACAATTGATTATCTTTAAAAACAAAACAAAACACACTAAACAATAAAGCAGATTCAATTTATTTCTCTACCAGAAGCTTTATAAGTATTTATAAGTATTTATATTTCTTACAGTAGGGTCTCCCCAGAAGGGCATGACAAATTCTTAGGACCTAATATATTCTTGCTGAAAAAAATGTTCACTATATTCAGAAAACTAAAGCAAAATTAGGAATTATCCTATTCATACTTCAAATAGACACTTAAAGGTATTCCTTTGCTTAGCTGATTTGTTGTGCTTTGATTATGAATGAGATAATGTAGGTAAAGCACTTTATAGCCATAAAGCTATATATAATGTGACTGTTTAATTATTGGTGATTATGCCTAGTGGTCACTGATGAATGAATTGATTTAATGAGCCATTAAAAATGAATCCCAATACATACACGTATAAATATATATACATATAAATATATAATATATACATAGTATACATTTTATTAGCTAACTCATCAAATAGATTGACATTCAAAACGCTACCTTTCTATTCTCATTTTACATTACTCTCCATTCCCACATGCACTATGCTTAAGCCAAATGAATCTGTCCTCAGTCCTTTTGTCTATGATCTTCTCTATACCTAAGAAATTTTCTCCATTTGAAATTCTACCCATCCTTCAAGGTTCAGCTCAAATGCCTGTTAGCCTTCCCTTATCTATATAGCCAGAAGAAACAATAATAATAGCTAGAATTAATATGTTGCTTTAAGATTTGCAGAGCCCTTGGGGGCAGCTAGGTGGCACAGTGGATAAAAGCACCTGACCTGAGTTCAGATCCCACCTCAGACACTTGACACATACAAGCTGTGTGACCCTGGGCAAATCACTTAACCCTCACTGCCCTGCAAAAAAAAGAAAAAAGATTTGCAGAGCCTTTTATAAATATTATTACATTTTATCCTTCCAACAAGGCTTTATTAGTTCTGCTTTACTGATGAAGAAAATGAGGCAGGCAAAGGTTAAGTGACTTGTTCAGGGTCATACAGCAAATAAGTACTTGTGGGGATATTTGAACTCAGGTCATTCTAACTCCAAGTCTCAGACTCTATCCACTGTGTCACCTAGCTGCCTTTGCAGTGGTCCCTCTTTTTAATGATGCCTTCTATTCTTTGCATTTTCCATGTACTTGTACACTTTAGCTTTCATTATATTTGCCTGTTGGTCTTTCTTCTACAACCTCCTCCCAAAACACAATTTATTAAATTTTTGTATCTCTCAGTGCCTTGCTCAATAACAGCTGCTTAATAAAAATGGAATGGAACTAAATTGAATAGAATTGAACCCATCACCTTAGGATAGGACAGGCCCCTATGCCAACACCTCTGATTAAGGCAGAAGATATTAGCCAAATCACCATCTTTCTTGAAAATGCAACAGTAATAAAACAGAATTTCATTAATTGTCCAACTTCCCTCTTCTACTGTGTCAATTCCAGATCTTATGGCAGGTGCACATATGTGATAATCAGTTTAGAGGATTCCATTTAAATGGTATGAACCATCAACACAGTTAGTTATGAGTTCTTACACCACAAATCAAGATGGAGGTGAGAAATGACCTAAGGAGATGTAAACCTTCTGACAATCCTGGAGACATTGGATTTCTCCAAAGGGAAAACACTGAGCCAGGTATCTTTTCACAGAGGTCTTCCCTAACACTGAAGACTGTCATTTTAGGTTGCAAGAATTCTGTGTGTGTGTGTGTGTGTGTGTGTGTGTGTGTGTGTGAGAGAGAGAGAGAGAGAGAGAGAGAGAGAGAGAGAGAATGAGCAAGAGAGTGAGACCGAGAGAGAGTGAGAGAGAGAGTGAGAGAGAGAGAGAGAGAGAGAGAGAGAGAGAGGGAAAGCAAGAGAGAGAGAGAGAGAGAGAGAGAGAGAGAGAGAGAGAGAGAGAGAGAGAGAGAGAGAGAGCAAGCACATATTTGTATAGGGTTTTGATTAGTCATAAGAAAGAGAGGCCAAAGGTGACTCAGTAATGGTACCACTCCATTCTCCCTTCTCCACTCACATAAATGTGTAGTGTTTTCTTAGAGGAAAAAAATTGTTTCCTAAATAAGGTAGGCAAAATCCATGTTACAGAGAGAAAGGGAGAAATTAAGACTAAAGGGGGGGAAAGAAGGAAGGAAGGAAGGAAAGAGGAATGGAGGGACGGAAGGAAGGAAGAAAGGAGGGAGGGAAAGAGGGATAGAGGGAGGGAGGGAGGGAGGGAAGGAAGGAAAGAAGAATGGAAGAATGGAAGAAAAGAAGGTAGGATGAAGGAAGAAAAAGAAGAGGAAGAAAGGAAAGGAAAAAGAAGGAAAAGGGAAGAAAAGGAGGAAGAGAAGAAAAAGAAAAGGAGCAGAAAGGAAGAAGAAAAAAGAAGGGAAATAGACAGAAATGATAGATTGAATTAACCTTCTTCATGGATAGATTATCAGCTTACATATACCTGACCTATGGATAGTATGAATGAGTGTCCTGACAGACTTGAAGTTGTAAGCATGTTGTATAAATGGCCATGAATTTCGTGAGGTTCAATTGAGATGACATATGCAAAGCATATCTGATCACTATAAGGTCTAATGTCTCCAGCTTTTATGACTCTGAATGTGAGGTACAGTTGTTGCCATTGTTTTTATTAGGAAGAAATAAACAGTAGAAGAAACCAAAAGCTGTTGTTTCTTGCTACTTTGTCTGCAGCCTCATTCCTTTTAGTTCTTACTGAAATGTAGCTGTGACACCTCATAACATTCGTCAATGGACAACATGTTCTTCTTTAGGGGGGGAGGGGAAAGTCAAACTGCCCAAAGCCATCATTTCAAGTCTTAATTGAATGCTATCAACTCAACCATGAGCCTGCTCCCAGAAGAATGGAGAAGTTCTCTGTGGTCTCCAAACAATGGGAATGCGTGGGCAGATGCCATCTGTGGTTCAGAGTGGGGGAAACAAAAAGTCATTTGACCAGGAGGGGATTTTGTACCCATATGATATAATGGGAAAGATCTGAAAGTCATCCATCATGAGGGTGACATAAATCACGACCAACAACAGCCAAAAGCCAGGAGATGTCAACAACCGCCTGCAGTGTGTCAGTCCCCCTGGCATCAGCACTTTTGTGCACACTACTTATGGCCCCCTCTTCTTCATTGGATGGGGAGGCCCAAAGAATGCTGGGCTTTCCTCCCCTCCCCCACCCAACAGTCAAGACTCCAGACTTTATTATTGCACACTCTAACAGGCAGTCAAGACACATTCATCCTTTGACATAGAGTGACAATCAATGTTAAGTGAGGGTGCCAACACCGCCAGATGTTGCCAGGACCTGGTAAATTGTGTTAGCGCAAACTGCGCCATTCCTTGAGGATGGGAACAATACAGGCCAATCAGGGGCACACGGGTGCTCAGAATCTTTCACATGGACAGCTGGCCAAAGACTCAGAATAAGGTCTAATGTCTCCATCTC
Organism: Dromiciops gliroides; assembly: GCF_019393635.1. Classification (NCBI taxonomy): domain Eukaryota; kingdom Metazoa; phylum Chordata; class Mammalia; order Microbiotheria; family Microbiotheriidae; genus Dromiciops; species Dromiciops gliroides. Next base: position 65,659,315 of record NC_057863.1, read on the forward strand.
TTCGTCTTCATTTGCATCCCAGACGTTAATTTTAAGCAATCATCCTAATGAATGAAATGACAATTAAGCCAGATTTATCAATAGACAAATCAGTAGAAATGCCTTAGACAAGGGAAAAATTCAGGCTTTTTTCCCAGTTAGGACTCCTGTTCTTGTTCATTTGATTTTACAACAGTCCCCTCTTCTCCCCAAAGTGCATGTAAGACACTCATTTGTTTTTTCTGTTTCAGGGGAATTAAAATTAATTTATATAACTCTGTTTTGTCCTTTCTTGTTTTATATGTATTGGCCTTGTCTCTCCAACATGACCATGACCTGCTAGGAGACAGGGAAGATACATTAATGCTGAGCATATAAAGGTTGATCCATAAATACTTCATGTTTAATTGATCGATCTTTGTAAAAAATTGAGAAAATTTGGGGACAGCTAGGTGGCACAGTGGATAAAGCACTGGCCCTGGATTCAGGAGTACCTGAGTTCAAATCCGGCATCAGACACTTGACACTTACTAGCTATGTGACCCTGGGCAAGTCACTTAACCCTCATTGCCCTGCAAAAAAAAAAAAAGAGAAAATTTCTAACAACCTGGAAGGTGATCTGAGACATTGTTGGGATATGTGCCAAGACCAGGTCTGGAGTGCTTATCAGAGAAGTACAATTCAACTTTTACTTGCTCTGATGAGTAAATTGTCTACCTCAGAATTTGTAAGCTCAGGAGGAGAACTATCTAGGCTAACAACCTAAAATCTGCACCCCCAATGCAAGTTCCACTCTGTTATAAGCCAGAGTGAAAGGACCTTCCTTTCACAAATCATACATTTCTAATTATATCTGGCAGTGGCTTCTGGGAGTCACTTAATGTGTGTCCAAGGGGAGCCTATTCCTGGCCAATACTTGATTGCATATGAAACAATAGGAACTTCATCTGTCTTTAAGAATGAAAGAATTCCAGTGGGTATAGCATGACCTGCAAATATGCACTCTCATTTCCTAAACTAGCACTACAAGTTTACCAAGAAATAGCCACATAATATGGAAATAGAGGAATGGGATTCTGTTTTTTACTTGAATAGCTATGGTATTTTTATGTAGATGGTTTGGTTACATAAACTGTTTTCATTTTACCTAGATTGCTATTTTTGTTTCTGCAAATCAATAGAGAATTCTCTCTATTGACTGGGAAAATAGTTTGCATTGAGTTTGTGCTCCCATATGGAAATCCATATATATTCTATTTTGGAGTTCCTAAAATGTGTCTTAGTAACCATTATATTAATAATACATTGCAAATTGACAATGGTTTTCATTCAGCATATTTGCATCAGGGACAATATGACAACACAACCTTATAATATTGTATAACTGTCTTGTATAGACAAAACTCTATTCCTATATGTACCTATATTACCTTACCCATAGTAGTTGCTTGTTTGTCTGTTCATAAATATGGGTTGAATTGACAAAATCAGCATGCTCTAAGGGAATCTGTAGGTCTCATTCAAATCCATTCTATTCTGTATGGAGCAAAACCTAGTCTTCTGATCTATTGAGAAAACTTGATGCTCTTTATACATGGGCTAAGAGAAATGGGGCAGTATGAGAATAGGAGGCACTGAATCAAAGACTTATGGGAACAAGAGAACCAGATGTTGCCAGGATTGGTGAATATGAGTTCTTTCTTTCTTTTGTTTCTTTTTTAGTATTTTTTGTTTTGTTTTGTTTTGTTTTTCAGAAAGGGCTGTGCTCTACAAAGAAAATATAAGGACAGCTTGGGCCCATATAGAAACTGACAGTCTAAAAAGAAGAGAAACAACACACATTCTTTGGTAGGCTCAGTGTCAAATGTTAGATTTGTGGGTACATATAAAGATTGTTATTGGTGGGGGGTTTTTTTGTCCATTCTTGAAGAGGACCCATATGATCAGGGTGATGGCACTGAATTGAAGTGTAGGAGGGACTGTGCAAAGTCCACCAGCCTCACTCTCTCCTCTACAGCCATTTGGGTCCAGTGACAAGATAAACCTCAGGACAACTGGAGATAGCCCCAGATGTTTGAGGCAATCAAGGTCAAGTGACTTGCCCAGGGTCACACAGCTAGTAGTGTCAAGTGTCTGAGGCCAGATTTGAACTCAGGTCCTCCTGACTCCAGGATCAGTGCTCTATCCATTGAAGCACCTAGCTTCCCCCTCCATATAAAGATGACACAATGGGAAGGAGGCCTTTTCAAGGAATCATGGATGATTAGCCTGGGGAGGAAAGTCATATGGGGGACATGAGAAAATTTTCCAGTGTGTTGTCCATGTGGCCCCCCAGGGACAGAATTTAGAGGAACTGGAGGTTTTAGTGAAGAATATTTTGCTCAATAAGAAAGAAACTACAAAGAATTAGAGCTCTCCAAAATAGAATCATTGCCTCAGGACATACCAGTGGAACTCATCAACCTGAGGCAGGATGATCACTTGTTAGGGATGTCATGGAAGGAATGTCGGCTCAAGCATAATGTGAACTAGATGACCTTTGACATTCTTTCCAACTGAGATTGGATGATTCTCTATCATATCTGCCTATATGTTTTATATGTGGAGGGGAAAAAAAAACAGAAAAGACACACGCAAAAATCAATTTGAGCATAGTAGAATGTTAGAATGTATTGGATGTATATAATATCTCTAGAATTGCTGTGGTTAGAATCAAGATATACATTAACCTACTAATTTATGTATAACTATAATTGTTATAGAGCGGTGTGTAATTTAAAGATTCTAAATGTGGATTCTAATCTGTTCCCCAGTTTTGGGGGAAAACTGACTAAAATCACTGATAAAACGAGTTTAGGTTTTTAAGGGTTTATTGAAAAATAGAAAGAAAAAGATTGAGAACAGAATTCAACAGCCTGGCATTCCTATCTTTCCTCAAATTTCCTGTGAAGTCCTCTGCCGCCACCACCACCATCAAGTCAGGAACCCCACAGGAGCGAGAGCTCTCTGAGAAGGCCTTCCTTCTTCCTTCCTGTCTCCTCCCAGAAATAGGAGACTCCTCAAGTTGATTGGCTGGTAGCCTTGATAGACCAGCACCCATGAGCAAATGTCACTTCCTGACGCCAAGGAAAAGTACATGGCCTTGCCCTCTGAGGCATTTTCCTCATGGTGGAGCTTTCCTATAGAAAGTCTCCAGTAGGTGGCATCATTCCAATCATTACAGTGGAATATCATATTCTGCATTGTAAATGCTTGTTAATTTTAAATTGTATTTGTTGAATCCTCCACGTTGTATGCATAGTTTTATGCTGAGGTTGAAAGGTTGGTTGACATCCATCTATCCATTCATCAAACATTTATCAAGATGCTATTGAGTAAAAGGCTTTAAGTATGGCGGGTTCTATAATAGATCCTACTCTTAGGGAGCTTTCTTCCTCTAGAAAACCCATAATATGTAGAGAATGGACAGATCTCTAAGAGCTGTACTAAGAACTACAAAGCCTCAGATGGATCTGCTATAATTCAGCATAAAAGTCATCCTGTGCAAAGTCAGTTAGAAAGGATTTGTGGGTAGTTATTTTAGAAACCATTCAGTATGGAAATGGGCATATAACTTCAATAGTAATTGTTTTACAAGCTCTGTAATATAGTGGAAAGGGTGCTAGGCTTGGGATTGGAAGACTTGAGCTGAAATTCGAGCTCTAACACATACTAACTGTGTGACTTGGAGTAGATTTATTTAAACAATCTGAGAATTATCTTTTCTCAGCTCTAAAGTAAGGGTAATATCCTTTTAACTACCTACCACCTAGTGCTGTTGTGAGGCTCAAATGAGATAACATATGTGAAAAGATATTGTAATAGGTAATGATTAATGCTACATAAATAGCAGCCATAATATTATTATCTAGAGTCTATTTAAAAATGAATAGGAGAATCAGGCCTGTAAGATTTCATCAGTTGAGTATCTGGAAATACCACCACCCACCACTACCAACACTGCCAACCTCTCCATTCCACTGCCACTGGCCATCATTACTACATTACTCCTCTTCTTCCACCACCACCACCACCACTGCGCTGCTACTACTACTACTACTACTATTGCCATTTATGTATATTTTATACTTCAAGTATTATTATCCCCATTTTATGTGTCAATTAATCAACAAGCATTTTTAAATATTTACTATGTGGTAGACATTTTGCTGGGCACTGAAGATACAAATACAAAAGAAACCCCTGACTTTACATTGTACTGATATGAAAACTAAAACCCAAAGGGAGTAGTTTTACATTCCCATGGTCAATCAGCTAGTAAGTGTCAAAGGTGGGATTGAAAAGTAGCTTTTCCTTTGTCTAAGAAGACTACACTAAGCTGCCCCTATATTCTTTTTTTTTTAATTTTTGTTTTGTTAGTGTTTTGTTTTAGTGAGGCAATTGGGGTTAAGTGACTTGCCCAGGGTCACACAGCTAGTGAGTGTTAAGTGTCTGAGGCTGGATTTGAACTCAGGTACTCCTGACTCCAGGGCCGGTGCTCTATCCACTGCGCCATCTAGCTGCCCCGCCCCTATAGTCTTATTCTTAGCTAGAACAATATCAATGGACTATGTAAAATAAATTCAATTGAACCTTTCAAACATATTTGATTCTGACTCTACCTGGCACATTTTCACTATTAGGCCCTGCACACTATTCCAGTTACATGAAATAGAAAACTGAGGGAAAATAGAATGAGGACCACAAGAAGGAAAGGGATGAAATATATTATAGTATACCCATAAGAAAGTGTTAAAATGTTCCTAAGCCCCTGCATTTATTTTATATTTGCATCAGCAGATAGAAATATCTGCCTAAGTTTAATTATTTCTTATATAGTCATAAGAAACTTTTAAAATGCTTAGTAAATCCTGAAATTAATATGTCTAGATATCAGATTATAATGTTCTGTTAAGTGGGCAAATGGAGTTAAAGAAATATTATTTTAAGCATATGTAATTATGTTTTTATAATACCACTCAACATAAAGAATTTCATTGGAGTCAAATGTTTTGCAAAGTTGGAAATAATGTGGAAAGTTAATTTTCAGTAAGCAGTGCACATGCTTTTCCACATAGCTAACTAAAAGGAGAAATATAAGATTCTTTTCGATAAGTTACAGTATAGGTTTAATTAAAATTTCTGAAATCCTTGGGATATTGTATCATTACTTAGTCTATAAAATCAGGCCCAAAAAGTCCATTAAATGAGTATTGCAAGTTGCATTTAAGACTCATGTTTTCTGCATTTGGCAAAGTTTCTTTTTAGCCAAAAGTGATACAGAATTTATGGTGGCGTCTAATTGTACTGATGAAAAGCAGCTTTTTTTCCCTGTAGAATATAACTATAAGAAGGAATTCTCATTCAAAGAATCTAATGGCTGAAGAGTAGCAAGGTAGTGCCACTTTAAGAATATATTTTCAAATCTTAGTTGCATGTATGTACGTAGAAAAACAGAACAGATTATAATGAAATTTTTTTCTAAAGCTTTCAAAAAGTAGCAAGCAATAAAGATTCTGTTTAGGCTACAATGTGCAGATATGAAATTAAATTCTGTAATGCACGTCCACAATTGCAGAAAGGCATTCCTCTAAAGAACTTGCAATTATACTATGGACAAACTGGTTAAACCAAGAAACAAAAAAAATTTCCTTCTCCCACCAACTGCCTAGACCTTCCACTACAGCTGCCAATGGCCAGAATCACATATGAAACCTCCTTCCTTTTATTTGTAGAAATTCCAAATGCTTATCTCTCTCAGCAGGAAAGCAAGTTTAAGAATGCTAAGGACCACTCAATATATGATTCATCTTGAAAGAAGGAAGATCAAAATAATTTTATCCCCACAAAAACAGTACTTTGTGGGACTCTATTTTTCTCCAGTCTTTAGCCTGTTGTTGTCTTCTGTGCTTATTCTTCTTGTTCTTCTTCTTCCACCCTCCCTCCCTCCCTCTCTCCTCCATCCCTCCTTCCTTTCTTCCTTCCTTTCATCTTCCTTCTTTTTCTCCTTTCTTCCTTTCTTCCTTCCTTCCTTCCTTCCTTCCTCCCTCCTTCTAAAACTAACAAGGTAAAGTACAAATAACAGTGAGTATACTGAAATGATTATTGAATATGGTATGCTCAAATAAGGTCAAACAATGCATCATGGATCAGACCTCATTGTGAGTGTAATCTACTACCATCAACATAAGTCTATATTGGGTTTATGAGACCAATGAATTGTGTGCTCTTGTGGCTGAACATGAAATATACAAATTTGAAGTTAAACAATCTTTGTGTAGATGTACTATAATATCCCTCTGTTATATTTTAGTGGTATTTACTTTAGTAAGTATGATATAGAGAATTGATTTTTTAAAAATTCAATTAAAAAACTGAAATAATTCTAGTAGTCACAGATAAGCCTTTTACATTTAAAAATTAAATTAAGACTTAATTTTCTTAATTTGTATTATCTCTAGTTTTTTTTTTTTTTTTTGCAGGGCAATGGGGGTTAAGTGACTTGCCCAGGGTCACACAGCTAGTAAGTGTCAAGTGTCTGAGGCTGGATTTGAACTCAGGTCCTCTGAATCCAGGGCTGGTGCCTTATCCACTATGCCATCTAGCTGCCCCATCTCTAGTATTTTTAAAAAATTTACCCACAAAGATATGTATTTATATCTTCACACATTCCTTCATCATGGCAAAAATACATTACTCATTTAAACAAAAAAATCCACCAAAGCCAAAAGTAGTACAAAGATAATAGACATTTAACTATTTGAAATATAGTGTCTCAATATAAAAAAAAAAAGGACCGGGGCAGCTAGATGGCACAGTGGATAAGGCACCAGCCCTGGATTCAGGAGTATCCGAGTTCAAATCTGGCCTCAGATGCTTAACACTTACTGGCTGTGTGACCCTGGGCAAGTCACTTAACCCCAGTTGCCTCACCAAAAAAAAAAAAAAAAAGACCAAACTGAAAAAATACAATCTACTATATCATTTGCATTCAGAAATAGTTATTGATTGAAAAGACTGCTGAAGGGGCAGCTAGGTGGTGCAGTGGATAAAGCATTAGCTCTGGATTCAGGAGGACCTGAGTTCAAATCTGACCTCAGACATTTGACACTTACTAGCTGTGTGACCCTGGGCAAGTCACTTAACCCTCGTTGCCCCAGAAAAAGAAAGAAAGAAAGAAAAGACTGCTGAGTTTCTTTGTATGGATGCTTTATCTCCAGATAATATTAAAATTAATAAGTTAAAATGGCATTTTGAAAGTTCATGTCCAGAATGCATTTTCAAAGTAAGATATATATATGTATACATACATGTATTATTCATGTGCATGTGTATATAAGGCAAGGCAATCAGGATTAAGTGACTTGCCCAGGATCACACAGCTAGGAAGTGTCAATGTCTGAGGTGAGAAAATAATGGCTTTTGGGGACCCAGAGCCCGCCCCGCCAAGGGATAACAATAAGATTGATTGGATGACTTTGCTGATTAACTCACTTAAGTTAACTTAATGACAACCATATCTACCTGAAAACCTGGCCCTCAGATGATGTGTTCTCTGAACTCTGACCTCAGCACATTCTGTTCATGGATCACCCTCAAGTACAGTAAACCAATAGATTTGAAGGATGCTTACCAGTTAGCTTGGGCCTGTATGAGAGGGCAGCTCTCCTTCAGAGAGGGAGGTAGGTAGGGAGGCTCTCCAATGTGCACTCTTGGTGGAGGACTTGAAGAAAGAAGAAAGCCAGGCTGAGCTCTATCTCTCCTCTAGGCTAGATAGGCCTTCTTAACTTTTTGAGCCACATGTTCTCTCTTTATTAATATTTGGTATGCTTTAATAAATGCTTAATGCCCAAAACTGGTGCTAGAGCTTCTAATTTATAAGAAGCAATATATTAGAAACCCCATCTAAGTTTCCCTAAAACTTGGGACAAAAATAAAGCAACCCCATTTAATTTTTTTTTTTTAGTGAGGCAATTGGGGTTAAGTGACTTGCCCAGGGTCACACAGCTAGTAAGTGTTAAGTGTCTGAGGCCGGATTTGAACTCAGGTACTCCTGACTCCAGGGCCAGTGCTCTATCCACTGCACCACCTAACTGCCCCTCCCATTTAATTTTAAATGCCACAAAGGCCAGATTTCAACTAAGGTCTTCCTAACTCCTGGGCTAGTACTCTATTCCTTGTGCCACCTAGCTGCCCCAAAGCAAGATATTTTTTCAGAGAAAATTATATTTTAATAAGCAAATCCATTTTTTTCAGAAGTCATGTCTGCAATATCAAAAGGATTGCTTGCATATTTTAAAGTTGCTTAAACTTAATAAACCTCATAAGATAGGAAAAACACTGATCCTACTTGCAGCTACTAATACAATACTAGTGAATCATTTACAAAGCACCTTCAACTGGTTCCACTTGGAGCTGATGCAATGGGAAAAAGAATTGTTCATATGTCTGAAGATCTTTGCAAACAATAAATTGAGAAACTAAAATCTTGCTTTATATTGCAAGTAGATGAAACAACAGATCTAGTTAAAGACCCTCATTTCATTACACATGCCTACTGTTCTGTGAAACTGACATTGGGGAAGTTTGTCACTCTGCAAGGTTATTGATGACAGTGACACTTCAACAGAAGTTTTCAAAAGGCTTTGTATTTTTTGATGGAAATCACATAATGTTTGGAGATTTGTATTGGGCTTTGGGCTAATGGGAGCCAATCAAAATCAATATAAAATGTGGGTCTCTAAGAACTAGTTAAACATGTGACTTCTTGTACTAATACACAATTGGTGGAGTTGTGAGTCGGTTCGAACTGGGAAACAATTTAGAATGATGATTTTTTAAAAGTGAGTGAAATGCATACAGCTTTTTTGATGCAGAGATCCCACTGTTAGGCATATACCTCAAGAAGATCAGAGGCAGAAAAAAAAAATGTGCCATATATAGCAACATTTTCCTAACAGCACTTTTTATGTTTATAAAGAACCAGAAACAAGGTAGGTTCCCTTTGTTTGAGGAATGGTAAAGCAAATTATGGTCCATGAATGTAATGAATTATTAATGTGCTAGAGGAAGTAATGAATAATAAATAATTCAGAGATACATGGGAAGACTTACTTGAACTGATACAAAGAAAAGAAATGACTACAACTTAAATTAAATAAAACTGGGCATTGTAATTATTATGACAATGCTATACCCAAAAGAAAAGATTAGAAAATTTATCTTCACGCTTTCCTTGAAGAGGGAGGAAATATACATGTGGAATATGAAAATTATTGTTAGACTCAGTTGCTATGTTGGGCAGTTTTGCTAGACTAATTTTTTGCCCTTTCTTTTTCTTATATTCTTTGTTAAAAGGGTTAGGGTTAGGGTTGTTGGGCAGGGGAAAGTAGGGGAATATATTTGGAAATAAGGTTGCTGTACAAGCAAAAATATCAATAAGATTAAAATACATAATTATTATTAATAATTATTATAAAGCTTTTCCTTTTTCTTTCTTTCCTTCTTTCTTTCTTTCCTTCTTTCTTTCTTTCTTTCTTTTTTTTTTGCAGGGCAATGAGGGTTAAGTGACTTGCCCAGGGTCACACAGCTAGTAAGTGTCAAGTGTCTGAGACCAGATTTGAGCTCAGGTCCTCCTGAATCCAGGGCCAGTGCTTTATCCACTGCACCACCTAGCTGCCCCTAAAAAGCCTTTTCTAAGAAAAATATAAGTGGATAGAGCACTGATTGAGCACATAGTAGGTGCTCAATAAATATTTACTGACTGGCTAACTAACTGATTGTTCTCTGATTAAGTTCCAATTTGTACAAGCTCTTCCTAAAATGGGGCATCTGGAATTGAATACAATCTTCCAAAGATGGTCTGACCACTGGATGATAAAATTGGGTTGTTGCCTCCTTTCTCTTTGCCACTATCCTTCTCTTAATGTAGTTGAAGACTACATTAGGCTTTTGGCTCTCAAATCACACTGTTGATTTGTTTTAAGCTTCCAGTCCTCTAAAAGCCTCCATTTTTTTCAAACTAATGGTTGTATAGCCATACTTTTTCCACGTCCTATTTGTGTTGGGGAAAGTCCATGGTATCTTAAAATTAATTTACACACCAAATGAGAAATGGTAAAGTGAGACAAAAACAATTATTATCTCAATTATCTATATTTCAGATGAAAGGTCTTAGTTCCTTTATTATTCAGATAATTATCTTCAATTCTCCATTTTCATGTATGTATGTGTAGGGATAGTTTAATAAACCTTACAATTTTTCCCTTTAAAATAACCAGTCACAAAACAAGAAAAATTCAATGTATAATTGACTTCCTTCCCCCACAAACCACAATTTTGCATCTCTGACTTTCTTGTATAATATTATTTTTCTTTCCCATTTTGATGTAGTCATTTTTTGCAGTAACTTCTTCTTCTAAATTTATGGGACAGAATAATGCAAATTTAAAACAGCACCATAATATCATTGTGGACTGTTTCCTTACAAGATTAGAGAAAAAAGCTTGAATTCATTTGGATTACGCAGGCCTACTCAACTGATTTTTAGATCAGAAAAAAATCAAACAGGGTGCTGACAATAATTTCATTTATTATAATTCCCCCAAATTACTTTTGCCCCTCTTACTCAATAGGATTAAGTTTAGCTTATAGTTATACAAACCTGAAAATATTGAGTGGCAGGATTCTTTTAGGGAACCTGCAATTTTGAAATTGCCTTTATTTTCCCCTAGTCTTTGAAATATTTTGTTTAAAACTGGCAAGAGAATTCCCGAACCAAAGGACAGCAACTGATTGACTAATTAAAAATGCATCCATCTGCTGGGGTGGCTGCTGCCTTGTTATTCGACACATGCCGATCTAAGGAGGTTGATTTATTTATGAAGACCTTATAACACTGAGAACTATGCATTCATAAACATGCAGCAATAAAAGTAGACACTGTTGCAGAAATTAAATATGTAGAGCTTTATAGAAATGCACTAACTTGGTTTTGGGAGCACATATATTTGGAAAACAGAGGTTGCCCTATTTTTTTTTGTTGGGGGAGCAAAAATACAAAATAATGTTATATATTCCCATTGATTTATATCTAGCACTGACATTATGGTTTATAGATTTTACACATACATTTTTTAAAATGGCATGGGTCATTTCCAGTATTTGCTTTGTTTTAAAGAATTTGATACCAGAATCAAAATAACACTGCATTTAGTTTTATCAACAATTTCTCCTAATTAAAAAAAAAGACATTTCATACTATTGAGAAGCTGCTTGTATTAGAATGATAGAATTTTAGAGATAGTCAGGGCATTACAGATCAACTATTGCCACCTCTTCATTTTAGAGATAGGGAAACTGAGGGTTGGAGACAGTGAGTGTAGTCACTCAAAATTATAAAACTTGTGGGTGATTCTAGAACTGGACTCCAAGCCTAGTGTACTTTATTTAATATAAAATGTTTCTGTATGACTGTTAAATTAAACCATTTGGTTCCATCCCCCAACTTTTTAACACCATATATGGGATACATTATTCATTACTATGTTATGGGGGAAGGGAGGATGTGATCTGGACTGATATATACTTAGAAGAAAATCACAGAAACAGTAGAAATTGTAGATCACATTTTATGTATTAGAAAACCATCCAGGGTTACACAGGATTCAGATTCAAAGAAAATAGATCATTTAAGGTAAGGGTTACTCTGTGGCCAATAAGCAGTTCATGAAATCCTAGTTTACAAAACAGGCTTACCACTGATGAGATGCATTTTTTTATTGCAAGAGGATTCTTTGCTCTATGAGAGGGTGATGATCAGATGCCTATATTCACAGTAAGCATGTTTGTGCCTGTGACAGATGATAGGTGGGAACATAGACAGCTGATTGGCAGACTAGTGGCTGTGAGACCCTTTAAAGCATTGCTGAAATTTCCATGGAACGCAATGGGGGAGGAGGAGGGGGGGAAGAGATTAAGGGTTTTGAAACTGATTTACACACAAATCTTAAAGCAGTCTACAAGTATGGTGAGTGTACACTTTATTATCAAGTTGGAGGGATGCCCCCAATTCCCAGCAAACATGGGCTTCCAGATTCTCTCTGTCTTAGGAGCCAGACAGCAACAAAATGGAGAATATGGATGATTTCCAGTGTTCATATATTAAAATGAAGGTGCCTATCAAAGCCTAACACTTCAAAACACAAGGAATTAGCATTTGAGGACAGCAGCATGAATTATTGAGAGGCAATGCTGAAAACAGCACAGTGGATACAGGGCTAGACCTGGAATCAGGAAGATGAGAATTCAAATTCAGCATTACTAGTTATGTGACCCTGGCCAAGCAACTTAGCTTCTGTCTGCCCCAGTTTCTTCAATTGTAAAATGGAGATAATAATAGTAACTACCTCCCAAAGTTGTTTCAAGGGTTAAGTTTTTATAAAACAAGTTACAAGCCTTAAAGCTCTATATAAAAATAGTTATTATAGAAATATGTGTATATGTATGCGGGGAGGCAACTAGTGGCACAGTAGATAGACCGCCCATCCTGGAGTCAGAAAAACCTAAATTCAAATCTGACCATAGACATTTACTAGCTCTGTGACCCTGTGCAAGTCACTTAGCCCTGTTTGCCTCAGTTTCCTTATCTGTAAAATGAGCTGGAGAAGGAAATGGGAAACCACTCCAGTATCTCTGCCAGGAAAACCCCAGATGGGATCCCAAAGAGTTGGGCACAACAGAAAAAACTCAACAACAACAACAACCTGTATGTATAAACAAAAACCTTCGGATCAATCATGTTCCAATCAAATTGCATTAGGTTCAGGTCTAAACTATTCAGAGTTAGAGAAAACTAATGATTATATTTCTATTTTCTTTGGCCTGGTGATGCCTAATCCAGATTCACATTATCACTGGTTTTGACCAGAATGGTGAGACCAGGCTGTTTCTGGATAGCAGGAAAGAGTTTGAGTTGCTAACGTTCTAGGTCAAGAAACTTTGTTATTCAGCCAAACGACATAGTGTTATCACTGTACAAAGAGCCCATACAGAAATGAATGTGAAGAAATAAATTTCCTTTTTGCCCTAAGGGTATTCATTAAATTTCTACCCATTTTGAATTGTCTTATGATTGTTGAAAATAAAGAAAGGGATGAACATTAGTCTGCAAAACTTCATTTTATTCAAAATTTCAACATCAGTCAAGTTTTTTTTAATTTAATTTAATTTTTCAAACCAGATCTATGAGTGAATAGCTAAGTTGACCAATTCAGAGTTTAATTCCCTTTTCTGCTTTCCAGATCTACTGGAGGTTGTCAAATGACTCAATGATAAATAGCAATAAGAAGGAAAAGCAAAAGATAATTTCTGGATGATCCAAAACTAGATAATCAGTCCCCCTTATCAAAAGGGTGAGACAATGTGGCCTAATAGGGAGAGTACAGTACAGGTCATAGAGATAACAAGACTCAAGTTCTTCCAAGCTATGTGAACTTGGCCAAGTCATTTACCTCACAGTATCCAGAAAATTCTCTAAACCTACATATTACAGAAAACTTCCCATCTGTGAGGGAAGCTTCTACTCTGGGAGTGTCCAACATAATGAAACCAAAAATACAGACCACTGAAATAAACAAATAAGCAAAAGAATGAATGAACAAACAAATAAATGAATGAATGAATGAATAATCAAAAGGTTGTGTGGTATAGCATAATTAATAACATCTGATATCTATATACTTCTTTAAAGACTGAAAATAAGTAATTATTTAATAAATAATGTATCTCATTTGTTTTAAATAATGCATCTCATTTGAGTCATACGAAAGTCTCAGATATAGATATTATAAGAAATGTCATCTGCTTTTTTCAGATGAGGAAACAGAGGCTCAGTGAGTTTAAGTGACTTTAAGTGTCAGGAACTTGGATCTGAATCATAACTCTACTGGTGTGACCTTGGGGAAGTTATTTGACCTTACTGAGCCTTAATTTGCTCCTTGGCAAAACTGGTAGAATGATACAAGCAAGCACATACTTACCAAGGTTGTTGCGAGGCTCAAATGAGATGATATACATAATCTCTGAACTCCCAATTTCCTCCTCTAAAAAATAAGGGGGATGGCAGCTGAGTGGTGCAGTGGTTAAAGCACTGGCCCTGGATTCAGGAGGCCCTGAGTTCAAATCCAGCCTCAGACACTTGACACTTACTAGCTGTGTGACCTTGGGCAAGTCACTTAACCCCCCATTGCCCCACCCCTCCCCCCCAAAAAAAGAACAAGAGTAAAACAACCTTTCTGTCTCTACATTGTGGGAAAACTGTATGTGGTACAACCAACTCATTCATTTTGTCATGGCAGTGACCAAACATTTTTGTGGTGATCTATACTAAGCATCAAAATTTGCTGGGATGAATGGATTAGGCAGTAATCATTCTAACGAATGGCATAGGACCCCTGCAAAAAAAAACCCACAAAACTGAAATGATTCTTCAAAAATCTGTGACTCTATAATTGTAGGTAGTCTCTTCAACATCACAGATAACAATACATCTGCAACTTGGCATGGAGTCTTCTAGAGTGTTTCTGGCTGAAAAATCTAGCACACTGAAAGCCTAGTGATAGGCTTCTCCATACTTACCAAGGCTATTCGTCAGACAATAGGCATGGTCTGCTCCTGAGCCCAACCCCAAAACTGTTCTAGCTAAGTAGGACCTGGCAGAATTTTCATTCCATTGCCATGGTTGTTGAGAACCCAAGATTGATTCTATCCCATAACAAAGCTATATCATACCAATTTTGCCTAGAAGCAAATTAAGGCTCTAATACCAGAGAAGAATAAATTGAGAAAATCTGAGAGTAAAGGACAACTAAACTCCTGAGAAATTTATTTGCAATCATTTCAAACATACTTACTAGCTATATGACCCTGGGCAAGTCACTTTAACCTCTCACTTAACCTCAGTTTCCTCTTCTGTCAAATTAGGGGATTGTTGGATAAAACACTGGCCCTGGATTCAGGAGGACCTGAGTTCAAATCTAGCTTCATACACTTGATACTTACTAGCTGAGTGACTCTGGGTAAGTCACTTAACCCTCATTGCCTTGCAAAAATAAAATAAAATAAAGTAAAATAGGGGATTGAACTTGATGACTTCTAAAATCCCTTCCATCTCTAAATACATGATACTATGATCTTATATGAAGCCTTTGCAGCAGTTCCCCCTAGCTGTTGCTGCTCCCCTGAAATTATTATGTATTTATTTACTTTATATATATTTTGTATTTGTTTAAATATTCTATCCCTAGATAGACTATAAGCTCCTTGAAGGCAAGGATTAGTTTATTTTTGTCTTCCTGGAGACTAGTATACCATTTTGAATCTAGTAGGTGCTCAATAAATGTTCACAAGATTGAACTAAATTGAAATTCAGTGCACTACCTTTGATTCATTTACAACTACATAATATACAGACACTTCAATTTATTTGGAGGAATAATTACCACTCATTCAAACAATCGTCATTATTGTTTCTTTTTCTAAGAAGACAACCACTACAAAAAAAATCTGCTTTATGTACAATCATCTATTCTAGTGAAAGAAAACAAACTAAAAAGACATTCACTTATATGGCTGAAGAGAGGAATGCATACAAGTTGCTTTTCCACCATTTAAAAAAAAAAGGGTCAGTCTGTACAGATGACGGTTTTTGAATAGCTTGTTTTTAGCCTTGCTAATTCAAGCAATCTTAGTTTGGTTTTCTTTTCTCTCTTATGTAGATCTTTTTTTCTTCATTATGAGTCAGAAAGCAAGAATGTGTCATTACTTAGAATTTATATTCCATGGAAATGACAAACCTCTTCATAGCCTGACAGGGAGTCTTTCTGGATGTGTTTTGATTTGTGTCATATTTGCGCAAATAATCTCCAGGCACACTTTTGCATTGAAATATACCAAATCAACACAAATTGGATCCTCGTGATTCTGACATTATTCTTGGCATTGTCTTACTAAGAAGATAACTCACTAAAAGGCAACTTCAATATGCAACTGAGTATAATTTACTGGGAATTTCCAGGACTTGAAAATATAAATTTTGAGCACTATATTTATTCTTACCCTTGTCATCATTTTTAAAATGAAATAAAAATGAATCAACTTTCAAAATTTAGAATGTAAGTGATATAAAGGTTAAATTATGTATGTGTTTTACCAGATGAAATGGAAATTAAAAAAATATTCACAGGATAGTTCTGGAAAATATGTAGTTTGGAAAATAATCTGCCTCTTCACAGTGCCTATCATCAGTAGCATGGCGTTATTGTCATCAGTTAAAGATTTCCTGATATTTGCATACATTTATTATGGTTTTATAATCATTTGACTTATTACAGTCTGTATGAAAAGTTCAAATCATGCAAATATCACATTTGTATTGTATATTTGTCTCACTTGGTGTAAGTGACTTTTTCTTTTTAATATAGAGAATTTCTTACTTTCTTGAACTTTGCTGTTGAGTTTGGTCACTTAACATAGCCTATGTACTAAGAAAGAGCAACGCTTCTGAGGATTAAGGGTAGTCACCAAAAGGGAAAAAAAAACTCAAAAAGAAATACTTTAGCTTCAGCAGCTTTAAGTAATTGGGAGAATCGAACATTTGCCAAACATTCCTCACTGGCTCGTCAAGCATCTGTGTTAACATCCCAAATAAACTCCAGGGCTATAAAGTTATTTGCACAGGTTTATTGGCTGAATGTCTGCCAGAGAGAAACACAATTTGCCTTTTGCCTGGCCATATGAAGAGACCCAACTGTCACAAGGAATTGTGCTTCCTGCCATATTGCAGGGATTGACATTTCTATTTATTACTTTTGATTTGTTCATAACAAGTTACGATAACTAAGTTGACATAATTATCTGTGATTTTTTTCTATGTTCAATCTATTCATATTTTCCTTTCCCTAAATACTCTAACAACCATCAGTTTACTTGTCTGAATAAAGCAAAAGTAACCTACAAACTCAGATGATGTAAAAAAAAATGGATTGTGGTGGTAACATATTCTTTTCTAGATCTGAGATTTGGAAATCATTATTTATCTCTAGTCTGCATAAGTACTCCTACAGATCTTAGCAGATATTAGGAATCTTTCTTTTAATGACTCTTATATGTAAATATGCAGAGAATCTCAACACATTGTTTGGTACGTAAATTTATGGTTACTTCTTGAGCCACAAAGATGCTAAGTGTCTTGATTCTGAGTCACACAACCAGTAATATGTGGCACTATTGAACTCAGATCTTCCTAATATCAAATCTAACAATCCATTCTTCCACCATGCTCCCTTTCCAGATTCCTATATAATTGGTCAAATCAAGTCTTTGTCCCAAATTTATAATTTGCTCCCATCATTAAGAAACAAGTCAAGTTGCAAAGAACATTATATCTGAATGAAGAAGGCCCCAGATGAAACAGAACAATTGAGAATACATTTAGGTATAATCTAGCAGCCTCCTCTTCTAAAGATCAAACTTCTGATTTACTAATAATCACTTCAAAGAAACAACAGCTATAATCAACAACCGTCATTGTCTTTTTCGTGGTATGGTTTTATATCCTAGAATACAATCAGTTCCTCATAGAAATATGCTTCTTGAACAAGTAGAGTGAGATCTGTTCCAAAGTCCCAAATACTGATCTTAAATGTTTAGCAATGAAGTTCTTGAGCTAATTTATAGTAAAGGTGCATACTTACAGGTCAGCTAAGAATCTGTCAGTCCATGATAAGAAAAACTAGCTACATGACAACATCCATACTAGGAAAGAAACTTAATGCTATTTATTCTCTGATGACTACCTCCATTAAAGTACATCTTGGATGCTTTATTCCTTGTGACA
Source organism: Dromiciops gliroides (assembly GCF_019393635.1). NCBI lineage: Eukaryota > Metazoa > Chordata > Mammalia > Microbiotheria > Microbiotheriidae > Dromiciops > Dromiciops gliroides. Next base: position 65,677,229 of record NC_057863.1, read on the forward strand.
GACAACAAGACTACAGAGTGCTCAACTTCAACTTCCTAGGATAATTTTATCCTCACTTCTGAATTTTGTTGCAGAGCTGTGGCTGTGGGAGTTTAGAATATGTGTGTGTATGTGTATGTGTGTGTGTGTGTGTGCATTCGCATGTGCTTGTGCATGTGCACACGTGTGTGTGTGTGTGTGTGTGTGTGTGTGTGTGTGTGTGTGTGTGTGTGTGTGTGTGTGTAAAAACAGCTTGGGAAGGAGCTGGATACCCAAGCCCTCCCACTACCCCTCATCCACCCCCAGCTTTGCCAGAGGATTGCATACAAAAGGAAGCTGCTGGATCCAACAGACGCCGGCCCTTCCCCGCCCCCCCCCCCCTCAAACAGAAATGTACCGATGGCCCTCGGAGGCCTATGCAACACAAAGCTTCCATCTAAGGCTGTCACTGACTGACAGCAAAAAGCTTCTCAAGAGATGGAAGGACATGAGTAGGTGGGACCAGAAAAAAATAGAGGTCTAAACCAGATTAAATCAGAATCCAGGCAAGTGAAGGTCCTTAAAAACCTTCATTCTTTGGAAAGCTTCTAAACTCTTTGGCCTGGGTCATTAGATGTGTGGAAAACAAATGTAATCATTTTCATGTTAATCTACCTTCTAATCCACTTTTTTGGGGGGTCTCTTTCCAAGTATATGAACAGATGGCACGTTTGAGCCATCAAACATTTTTATTTTGTATTTTATAAAACCACTATAATATAAATATCATAATTATAAATATATTATAACATTATGTGTGGTATACAATTTTAATATAAATGTTATTAATAAAATATATTATAACATTTTATCTCTTTTGCAAAATAATGTAATAGGTTTCTAGAAACTCACAGAACCCAACAGATAACAAGCATCCCACATTTCCTTGTTCAGTTCAATTGCTTTCTACATTTTTAATCTATTCACTCATGAGCTGTTAGGCAATATGGACATTTAACAAAGTATTTTTAAATTGTGATAATTTCAGTGAACGCTATAAAAGTTTTCAATGAGGACATAATGAGACAAGCAGAGGAAACCTGGTCATGCATTACTGAGTAACATTAGCTTACCCATCTAATAGTAGCTACTGATTAGTTTTCTATCCAAGCTAAATGACTATGGATATGTGGCCACCCTGATCTAAATAGGCAGTTACTATCACGGGCTGAGCTGGTAGGCTTGAATGTTGAAAAAACTCTCTCTAGCACTTAAAGAACTTTTTTTAAGTCAGTGCTTGTGGTAAGACAAGGTGGATGGAGGTTTTTCAGTAATATAAAACCAGGAGAATGGAAATATCAGCAATGTGGAGGCAGGACAAGACACTTATTTGCCCTAGGCAGGGTTTGGAAAATAATACCCTATCTGTATTACAGTCCACCAGATACTTGGAGATTTGCTATAAAACATGCAGCTAGATGTATTACAAATAAGTATCTGTATGCAGTGGGGAGTGGAATCTTCTGTTGTTTAAAAAAAAAAGTGTATTTATTTTTTAGAAAGGTGACAAAAAAATGTCCCTTGTTATACTTCTGCCTACTACAGCCCAAGTAGCTGTCTATCCAGACTGCCCCTTGTTCCACTGTACTTGACTATCACCATGAGGAACTGAAATCAGAATGGTTGACTTGAAATGTTTATGCTACATTAAATGGTTCCTCATAGAAGACTTGCACCAAACTGATTAAGTAGGCCTCAGAATCAGCTGGAATTCATCTATAGGAGGTGCCTTAAAGGGTTAGTTCTTTCTGGGCCACCATTTAATATTAACAACAATAGAAAACATAAGCCATTTTCTTCCCATGACAGCTAAAAGTGGCAACACATCCTCCCTATAGCCACCATGTAAAGAAATGAAGCTGTATTCACACGCACACAGGGAGAAAACAGAACAAAATGAAACAAAAAACATTTGAACTTACATGAGGAATCTTGGGTGTATGAGACGGGGATGGGTGTGGGAACAGTTGAACCTCAGTTAAACAATTGGTTATCAGCTGAATTGCATTCTCCACCCCCCCTCTACTTCAAATAACACATTGTTCAAGTGAATTCAATTATTTTGTTTATGTACTTTGTGGATACAAACTGATATAGAGGAATGAATCCTGGACTTGGAGTGTGGAACAGGTTCAATCCCAGCCCTTATTGAACTTATTACCTGTGTGACCTCAGGTGGAGTTACTTTTGACGTGAGACTTAGTTTCTTTCAGTCTTTCATTTATTTATTTATTTATTCATTCATTGATTCATTTCATTTACTTGTTTATCTATCGATCTATTTATTTAAATTTGAGACTAGTTTCTTTATGTATGAAAGTAGGGGAATCATACTTGTTGCTACTACTTGCTTCAGAGGGCTATTATTGAGGAATATTATGTTAAAGTATGAATGTGCAGCATAAGTGGCAGTCATTATTTTGTGTAAAGTCTAAGAAAAACTAGTTAGCAAAATTGGAGGTCATCAACTCTATTCAATTGTATTCCTGCTTGTGAAAGTGAGCAAAGGTAGATTTATGTATTTAATGCGTTGGATGATCAAATTGTTTTCTGAGAAACTTCCTCTCCCTCTATGAGTCTTTAGTGAAGGCAAAGTAGACCCTTTTTTCCCTTCAATTCTTATCTAGCCTTTAACTACTGAATGGGTGTTGCCTCAGAAAAACTGAGACCTGGGAAAGACCTAAGCTTAAAAAGATCACGGTCTCTTACTCCTTGGGCCATTGTCAGTCAGACTGATCTATGTCTTGCCACTGGACTCTGATGATTCTGGAGGAGAATGAGGCTGATGACTTTGCACAGCCCTGTCTCACTTAAATCCAATTACCTTGCAAGTCAAGACATCACCCTCCTGATGTCATTGGTCCTCTTTGAGAAGAAAGGACCACCACCAACAATATTTTTCTGAAGACTATTGAAATGATTGGTTCTATTTTGTACACTTGCCTCATTATTTTACAGACAAAACAAATCCTACCAAGTTCAACACTGTCTTTCATTGTTCAGTCATATCTGACTTCCTGGTCCCATGGACCATATTGTATGTGGGATTTTCTTGGCAAAGTGGTTTGCCATTTCATTATTCAGTCAATCAATGTTAAATGACTTGCCCAGGATCACAAAGCTAATAAGTGCCTGAGGCCAGATTTGAACTCAGATGTTCCCGAACCCTGCTTCAGCACTCTATCTACTGAGCTGTCCTTCTGCCAATCTAGTGCCCCAGACACTGTCCAGGTACTTTGAATTCTCCATTAACAATTTGTTATATAAATTAATCTCAGGTTACCCCAATGAGAGAAATATCATTTTTGCATTTCATAGAATGAATATAGATGTGAATTTAACTGCGTTGAACAAGTTTTTGTGGATTTACAGTGGCCCCCAGGAAGTAGCTGATGAAAAATGTTATCTAATGCAAACTAACAGTACTGTATTTCAAGAGATTTTAATTGAATGTACCTTTTTAAAAAAATTTTGGATAAATAAATCTAAGGAAGGATAATTCCTTTTCCGTGGAAGAAAAAAAAAGCCACTCCCTATTCCCCATTTACTATATAATTAATTGAAGAAAATATAATGTTTCAAATGTTACATTTTCCAATTTATAAAATTCCTTAAAGGTTTGTTTTTGTTCCCAAAGAAATATATTAGGTATCATTTCAGTCATCTTTAGAATCTTGGTTTTTGAAGTTTCAAAATAAATGTTTGTCAAGTAAGTGCTCCATAAAGACTGCATGAAGTAATGGAAAGAAAGTAAAAGAAGTTGGGTTTCCAACCTCTCCAGTTCATTATGGAATAAGTCATAAATTATTTTCATTGTTATAATCTTTCTTTCCCTCTCTATCTCCCTTCTAAGATTTGGATGCAATTATTTTTCTCTCTGAAAAGACTTGGAAAGCCACTCCCCAAGAACTCAGGAATTGCTGCTCAGGTCTGATGATATTCTTTATTTCAGAATAACTTTAAAAAAGAAAAGAAAAGAAAAACAGTGTTATAGATATCATTGTAAGTCATATAATAACAATCCACTTTGCTATTTGTTTTCATGATAAAATAACATTGTTTCAAAGATTCTCCCAGGAAATCTAACAATCACTGTAGCCCTATCTTTAAATTTAAGACCAGTGTCTAATCAGAAGTTTAGTACTAGTATTTTAAATGAGTACAAATGAATGCATGGTTCTCCTATGCGGCTATCCCTGGTTTTGCTTCTGCCAGGTATTATTCATGCATGACTCCAATTAAGACTCTACTACCCTTCATTGAGGGCATGGCTTTCATTCATAAAAGACCATTCTAAGTCTTAAAACATACTGTTATGTAGTAGGATGTAGTAGCATGGATTAGCTCCTATGTCTTCTTGGAAAAGGGAGCAGACCTGCTGCAAAATCCAAAGGTGTCAAAGAGAGCTAAGGAAAACCTTTCAATAAGTCTAAGAATTTCAAGTTTTGGGCTTTCTCTAAACTGAATTCATGTTGTGTATTTCCTTGTGCTTAGAATCAGACCTAAGCAAAGTGGTGGATAGAGAAAGCATTTCTTCAGTTGCCTACAAGCTACTTGATGTATTTCCACTTTTCTCCTCTAGACATGCCCTCCACTTCTTCCCACCCCAGTCCTCATTGCTCTCTTGCTTTCTCCCCATGGCCTATCAAAACCTGCTTTCAGATTCTTCATTTTGCCTAAGAACTGAATGTGGTTTAAAGTGTCAAACTCTTAAGGGTATTTACAAGTCAATAAGACTAAAATCCTTAACATAAAAAGATGACTTGGGGGCAACTAGGTTGTGCAGTGGATAAAGCACCTGCACTGGATTCAGGAGGACTTGAGTTCAAATCCAACTTCAGACACTTGACACTTGCTATCTGTGTGACCCTGAGCAAGTCACTTAACCCTCATTGCCCTGCAAAAAAAAAATGAAATAAAAAAGAGGATGACTATTCCAACAGGCTTTATTATCCTCAACAAACTTTTATGGTGGCATATTGGAAACAAAGGACTGAGTCTCTTTATCTGTGAACTGAAAGAAGGTATTGGATTGGATGATCTCTGTGGTCCCTTCCGTTTCTAGATTCTTTAACAATTCTATGGTTTCTAGACATTGGCCAGTCCTTACTTTATGGTCCCTTAGTGTCTTATCATATAAAGTGAGCTACACCAAGCTTGGTTCATTGCAAAATCACCAGTAAGACTCTTCTGGTCCCTTGAGTAAGAAACACCCAGAATCTTCACTGCTTTAAAACAAGACCCCCTATTTTTTTTGAGGGAAAAGTATTCCTTGAATTCCAGAGCTATAAGAAACATTAGAGATCTCATAATGTACTGAACCCCTCCCCCTGTCATTCCTCTCACCGCCATGCTTTTTAAAAGGTCAGAGGCAACAGGAGTGTAGTGGAAATAATAATGGATTTGGCATCAGGAGACCGTAAGATTAAATCCTGGGTTTTGAGCACTTGCTGACTGTATAACCCCAGGCAGCTAGGTTTTGAAGTAGCTAGAGTGCCAGGCCTGGAGTCAGGAATTCTCATCTTCCTGAGTTCAAATCAGGCCTCAGATACTGGGCAAGTTACTTAACCCTGTTTGCCTCAATTTCTTCATCTGGAGAAGGAAATGGCAAACTATTCTAGTATCTTTGCCAGGAAAACCTCACATAGGGTCACAAAGAGCCAAGTATGACTGGAAAAAAAAATGGATGAAGAAAATAACCTCAGGGAAGTGACTTAAATATGTTGAGCTTTTTTTTCCTTATCTCTAAAACTGGGATAATAATATTTACATTCACTAGATATCTCAAAAAGTTGTGTTGAGAGAAGTGTTTTGTAAATTTTTAAGTATCATACCCTTAAAAGGGGAATTATTCAGATTCATTGTCTTCAATATTTGAAGGGCTGTTGTGTAAGAAAAGGATTAGCCTTGTTCTATTTGCCTCCAAATCATGGAGCTAGAGTTGGGGTAATAAATGAAAAGAACAAAGGTGATTTGTATTTGATGTAGAAGAAAAACTTTTTACAAATTGGACCTATCAAAAAATGCACTGGGTTGCCTTGGGAGGCAGTGGACTCCCTCTAATGAGAAGTCTTTCAACAAAGGCTAGAAGGTTGGAAATTGTAGAAAGAATACTAGGTCAGGTACAATTTGGATTGAATCACCTCTGAGGTCCCTTCCAATGGAAAGTCTTTGAAAATGAGCTATTATAAGGGAGATTTTTATTTTAGTCCATTAATCATGTCTGACTCTGTGACCCCATTTGAAGTTTTCTTGTCAGAGATATTAGAGTGGCTTTCCATTTCCTTCTCCTGCTCATTTGACAGATGAGGAAATTGAGACAAACTAGGTTAAGTGATTTGCCTAGGGTTGAACAGTATCTGAGGTCAGATTTGAACTCAGGTCTTCCTGACTCCAGAGGTTTCAGTCTATCCACTGTGTCACTTAGGGGCTCATGAGAAAAAATAAGGAATAACAAAAGAGATCCTGAGACTTGCCTAAGATTATAGAAAGCTGCTTTTTAGCCAGATGGTGGCAGGCAACAACTAGAACTCAGATCTCCTGATTCTGCCCATATGAAAAATAAGTCCTAGATGGCAAAATATAAGATGTCTATTTGTAAACTTAGTGAAAAAAGAAAGTGAAATAATTTTGAAAGGTATAAAGGCATATTAAGCTTCAATATTTTTAAAAAGGCAGCGGGGAGGCCTCGGACACTTGACACTTATTAGCTGCGTGAACCTGGGCAAGTCACTTAACTCCAATTGCCTCACAAAAAAAAAAAGGCATTAAGACTTTTGGGATGCCCTGTGTGTATATACATCTCTATCTCTCTAGCTCTATCTCCTCTATCTCTCTCTGTCTCTGTCTGTATCCCCCCCCCCCCTCTCTCTCTCTCTCTCTCTCTCTGTAAGGCTAGCCCTTATCAAAGGCGGGACATTGCTTTCCAATTGCATATATACATATATAGAAAGGAAGAGACAGAGACAGAATGGTAACATTTCTAGTCTTTAAACCTTTTGGCAGATCTAATTTATATAATAGTTATTGGAAGATTGGGCTTCCACAAATCAATGAGAAGAAATAGTTTGAGGGTTTACTTGCAGGTGGGAGAAATCATTTTCCTCTACTACAGTGGAGGTGAGAAGAATACTTTTGACATTCTTAGAATTCAGGAAATGACCTCTTGCTATGGAAGGGGAGAATCAAGATTATTTAAAGGTTTTCTTTTTACCATGCACCATTTTTCTGATCAAGAGACTGTACCATAGGGAAGTTAGCTAAAGGGGTTGTGGGTTTCATTCCCTGACCAAGACTGACCCAATGTCTTGTTCACTGTTCTATTGTTTAATAATCCATGGGTTGGGGCAGCTAGATGGTGCAGAGGATAAAGCACTGGCCTGTGGATTCAGGAGGACCTGAGTTCAAATCCAGCCTCAGACACTTGACACTTAACTAGCTGTGTGACCCTGGGCAAGTCACTTAACCCTCTTTGCCCTGCAAAAACAAAACAAAACAAACAAACAAAAAAATTAAAAAAATAATCCATGGGTCAAATTTACTTCCCCTTTTAGGCTTACAACTGTGGATCACCAGGATCCAGACTACTATTCATAAATATGTCTATTGGGTTAGACTTTAAATTATAATAACACATTTCAAAAGTTAAGGCAATCTTGGGTTAGTGTGCATTAAATGACTTTAAGATAAGGACTTCAAGTCAGGACCTGGGCAACATTGAAACTAAAGGAGATATTTCACATGTTGGTGCCTTTCCTTTTGTTTTGCCATTAAGTGGACTTTGAAGTACATTTGACCTTGTAGCAAAGATGAATCCAAAGTGTCAAACAATTTTCTGGCAGTGTATATATCTGGTCAGTGTTTCTTTACAGAGGGGAAAGAAAATCATTTAAAGAGTAGAAAGAGCTCAAGCAAATTTTTTAAAAAGAGGTCATTTATTATATCATTGGCGCTTGTGGGTAAATGCCTTGAGATCTCTTTCAACACCTGTGGGCATTTCCTTCCTGATAAAACAGGAATTCTGAATTGCTAGTGGAGGAGACTGTGGCCAATCCAAGCGCCCCTTCTTCCCCTTTGCCCTATTTTTAGGAGTCTGGCTGTTCAAGCACTTTTCTTCGTGTTGGAACAATGTGGCAATGTACAGGAGAATTTTAAGCAGCTGATTTCTGACCTAGAGCACAAAGCTGTTTCAAAGGGGAGCAGTTATGTTCCAGGTCTTTTTCCATGCAGAACTCTTAGCCCTCCAAATTATTAGGCTGCTATGGGGCCTCAAAATGAAAAAGCAGCAGAAAACGAAAAAAGTCACTCAGTGTATCACAGTTAAATGATGCATTGGTTTCAGGCAGCTGTGGCTGGGAAGGCTTCCTTTAATATTCTGGCTGCATATTCCTAAAAGTCAGTACATGTTTGAGAAATTTCCCTGATTTTTTAAGGATTCAGGCAGCCGCCTATGGCCCACTTCAAACAAATACACACAGGCAAAAATAGAAATGCTCATCAGGAGAGACAGCACACAACCATTTGAAAAATTCTAGCGTTGGTTATTGTTGGGTGAGTCAAATGGACAGGCCCAGGAAAATCTATTGTCCTCCCCCCAAACCCTGGAGGGAGTTGAAGGGAACCCAGAAATGCTCTTTTGGGGGAGGGGGGAACAGACTTTTCTAAAAGGGTTTTCTCTGTTTAAAAATATTGAAATTTAGCATTTCCCCCCTCTAATATGCTGAAATTAATAATCATAGCAACTAAATGTGAAGGTCGCTGGGATATAAGACCCCTTTCTCCGAACAACCCTTGTCTAGCTGATTGCAAAGGGCCGATCTCTACTCCCTCGCAGCTAAAGGCGGGAGAAGGGGTTGGGTTCGGATATGAACCCTCACGAGAAACCGGGCCGCTTCAAGTGGGAAGTCCAAGAGTGCCGCAGCTCCTAAAGACTTGGGAAAGGTTAGGCAGTCGAGGAAGTAAGTCAGGGTATTAACGGGCTTGTTCTCCTCTTTCCTCTCTCCCCCCCATCCCCACCTGCTGCCCCTCTCACCATTCACATGCATAGATCACACTTTAAAGACAGCTGTTAGCTGCCTCTAGGAAAGAACGCTCCTTTTTGCTAGCCTGACTTTCTCCTTCAAATGCTTGCCCATTCTTTCCTTCAGCAGCTATAAGCTTTTCCGGGGGTGGGGGTTGCGGCTGCACAAGGCTGCGGCGGAAGGTTGTGGGGCAGAAGGATGCCCTCCTGGAGCGAAAGACCCTTCTTTCTCCATTGATTTGTCACATTGACGTCTTTGTCTGCACCCCCGCGCCCCCTCCCCTCTCCCTCTTTTCCCTCCTCTTGCTCCGCCTGCCCTCGCCTCCTGGACCTACGTTTGTCCAGAAGGTGGCGCTATTGGTTTAAAATGAGCTGCAACCGCTCGGGCCGGAGCCGAGCCAGCAGCAAAACCCTGGGCTGCTGCCCTGGAAGGGGGTGGGGGTGGGGGGACGGGAGGTAATGGGGGGAGGGGGGGAGGTTAGCGCTGACTGTTTTTTTAGGCTGAGGAGGAAATCCCAGGAAAACAAAAAAGAAGTAGGAGGAGGGGCAGCTAGAGGAGGAGATGGAAGATGGTCAGAAGAAAACACAACTGCGAGAAATCCTGGAAGGTTAATGCGTCCCTGGATCTTGCCCTCCATGCATGCCCTATTCCCCACCCCCACCCTTCCAGCCCCCAAAAGAGGCCAAGATGAATTGGCGCTGGGCAATGGAATCAATGGACAGCACTTATGTGATCTCGACCTTGTCACTGCATTGAGATGTGCCAGGTGCCTAAGTGTATTTTACAGAGGACTTTCTCCCCAGACAGAAAGAGATACTTTCTATTTTTTTTCCTTTTAAAAAGTGGGTGATGAGAGGGTGGGGTAGGGTAAGAGAATGTAGCCTTTGAAACTTGACCCTTTCATGTACACCACATCTTCATTCAGAGCCAGGCTCCCGAATTTCTTTATGCCCAAACTGTGCAGATTAGGGGGACCAGCTAATTCTCCCCTCTCTCTGTTTTTCATTTCCCTGGAACTTCACCTGAGAAAAGGAGGCGAGGGGCCGAGCGCTGCTAAACACTTGCAAGTGAGAGTCTGTTTCCTGACTATGCATCTTTGGATTTTACCCCTCTATTCATCTATTCACCCTGATGCACCCCCCTCCCGCCCCCCGGCACCCTATTATCGACGCCTAGAGAGAAATTGTCGTCCCTGTTTCTGACGCTTTCCTTAACTGATTGAATGAGATGGAGCCCAACATCTCCACCTAGAAGAGAAAAGGATGTGTGTGGGGTGTGGAGGAAGATGGGAGTCGGTTATTGAAACGTAAAGGAGAGGTGAGAATTGGTTGGGTACCCCACAACTCCCACTAGCCTAGAGCTGTCTTAAACTCATAGAAAATTGAATGGTCCACGATTAGAAACAAACATCAAGAAACAGTTGCGCATATTTTAAAGAGGTGGAGGAGAGTGGTGGTGGTAAGATATGAAAATATATTTTTAAGGGACCTCATCTCAGTGAGGCAAGGGGATCCGCACCCTTCTTTCTGTTCAGTTAAGGAACCATTTCAAGCTCAACAATTCCCTTTTCCCTTCCTCGCGGGGTTTTGACTCTTATTTCAGGTACTTAGTGAGTGAGGGAGGACCCCGCAGATGAAGGGTCGTAATGGTATCCCCCTAGCCCTTGATTCTCATTCACCCTTACTCTCAGGCTGGAGCGAGCCAGCTAGGGGACAGGGTTGATACTCCAGATTAAAGAAGCAACCCCCGAGGCGGAGAGCCCCCAGCACACTAGCATCTCCCTCTGCCGAGACTAGCACCCGGCAAAATGCAAAAACGAGAGGAAACCTGAGAAGTGCGGACTTTAAGCAGGAGGCCGGGGCGGGGACGAGGCGGCGCGATCTCCCGCGCCATTGGCCCAGCCCTTCAGACTGGCGGGCTGACGTCACTGCTCTCCTCCCCCTTGGCAATGTCTACAGCCCGCTGCACTCCTAACTTAAGCATTTATTCCACTGGGATAGAAGAGGCAGGAGCAGCGCTGGCATCGACAAAATCATGGCTGGGATTTTCTATTTCATCCTCTTTTCATTCCTGTTTGGGATTTGCAATGGTGTCACCGGTTCTAGGATATATCCCGCCAACGAAGGTAAGGGTTTGCCGGGTGAGCGCTCTGAGGACGGACGCGAAGGAGAGAGGATGGTTTCCCCGGTTATTGCGGAGATACTGGATCCGGGGTCCGAGTGTGCGCCAGCCTCCTGGATGTATGGGATGGGCCAGGGTAGTGCAAGCCAGAGAAGAGAGAGGACGGAAGGGCGGGAGGGGGGGGGGATTGGGGTAGTTCAGGTGGGCGCCGCGGGGGCTGCAAGCTGCAAGCCTGCCCAAGTTTGGTGAGAGGGGCCAAAGTTCATTAGCATCCGCGGGCCAGTGTCTCTAGAGAACGGGACGGGGCACCGGGCATCGGAGAACGGTGTAATACAACGCCACGCAGATCCCAGAAGGGAGTTCTGCAAAGGATCGAGAGTTAGTGGTGGGCGAGAGATGCAAGTCTAGCGTTTGGAAAGGGGTGGGGTAGGAGATTCTGTTTCTTCCGAGACTTCATCCCTCGCTCCTGGCGGCTTAAAGTTGGGTTTTTCCCCCTTTCTCAGAGCTATTTTCTTTCTTTTTTCTTTTTCTTTTCTTCTTCTTCTTCTTTTTTAAACCTGAGAAATAAGGCTTTGGGGCTGCAGTGGGACGGCGGCGGCTGCGCCAGCAGTAGAAAGTGAGTGACCTGATTTTTCAGGGACGTGCCTCAGATGTTGGATTACCTCTACACTCCTGGATGCGCTCCTGGCACTGGCGGTCTGGGAGCCTTCTCATTCCTCCGCTAAAATAATCCTCACTGCTCTCGGGGAAGGAGAAGCAAGTTGGAATCCAACAGATTGTAGGGTTTCCCTTCGCGGCCCTCCCTGCGAGCGTCCCTGGAGGTGGCGTCTTAGTTCCAAAAGAAAGGATTTGGACAGCTTAGGGACCTAGCTCTTTCTCCGCTCATTCTCTGTGCGTCTGGACCGAGCGCATCTGTGATGTCCAAGAAACTGGGTTAATGGTTAATGTATTAGTATGATTTCCTTAGAAGGGAGGCAATAGAGAAGGGGTGTGTGTGTGTGTGTGTGTGTGTGTGTGTGTGTGTGTGTGTGTGTATGAAAGAGTGATTGATATCAATCTATCTCTAGTCTATCTACGCATTCCTATCCAATCTATCATTTTCTCCGTAGGAAGGGATAGGGGGTTGAAAAACAACGCAGTCTCAGCCACATATTGTAGAAGTAGACGGATACCCAGAACTATAAAGGTTAGAGATAAGAGACATACACACCTGACTACGGAGAAAAACTCTCTGTGAGGGAGGGGAAGATGTTTCTAGCTCATCTCCGTCCCCCAAGATCACGCAGGGCCTATTCTCCTGAGTCAGCTTGTCATATGTGGGAGGCGGGGGTCCTGTGGAGGAGGTTAGGCAGCCGATAATCTCCAGGCCCTGTGCGCTCCCTCTGCTACTTCGTGAACTTGATAGTCTGTCCCGAGAGACTCCTGTATTCCTGTTTGTCGCCAAACGCAGAGTCCCTTTCCTCTCTTTTCTTCCTTTCCTTTCTTTTCTTTCTTTCTTTTTTTCTGGGGAAAGGAAGGAGAGCCTTGGGGCTAGGGTGGCTAGATAGTCTAAACTTGGAGTTGGGGTGAAATAGCCGTTGCCCAAACCCACCAAAGTAGCCGCAGTAGGGAGAAGCCAGGATGTCTCCTCCTCTAATTCCCCCTCCCTTTATTTTTTTTCAATAAATTCATTTTGTTGCTTCTTTTGATTCTCATCACGTTTCCTTTTCTCCCATTTTACCCTCTCTTTCACCCCCCCCCTTTTTTTTGTAAATTGGGTCGCATTGTTCCCTTTGTTTCCTTAATCCACCTTACATTAATCCAAATGGATGTAGCATGCTTTTCTCTTGGGAGAGAAGAAAGATATGGAGGTGGGGGAAGGGTGGAGGGAGACCTAGGTGCTGGAGGTGGGGGGGGGGGGAGGTTGGGGAGATGGCGTTTACATTTTAAAATAATCAACAGATTAAAGATATTTCAGTCCTTGCAGAGGAAGAAAAGATAGAGAAATAGATTATAACTAGATGGATTGGGACAAGGGGGGACCACTGGGGAGGAAAGAATTTGGGATAATGGGAAGGGGGCGGTGTTGGAGTAAGGAAGGATTCATCATACACATTCCGGGGAATTGTTACCCCTCACCCTCTTCTGGATGGCCTTGCTGATCAAGTTAATATGCCATTGGTTCATTTTTAGTGGATCTTTGGGCCTCCAGATCATCAGGGACCGTGGGAAAGGGAATGGGGATAGAGGATTGGGAATTCATTTGCCCTGTCTCAATGTCATAAAGGTAAATGACCTTAGCTGTTCCCAAAAAAGGACGTCTTTCATACTTCTGTAGTCTCATACATAACTCCCTGGTTTGCAACTCCGAGGTAAGGTGACAGAAGCATATCAAATCCATTAGATACTACTGTATATACCTAAAATTACAACCTTTAATTCCCTTCCGAGGTGTGAAAGGAAAAACAAAGGCAGTAACATCAAACCACCTCCACCAAGAGACCATAGACTATTGCTATTCTCCATACTGGGCTGTGATTCTGGAACACATCAGGCGTCTTTTCTTTGAAACTTTGCTATTTTAAAAAATATTTCTCCCACATTCATGCCATGTAGGTTTAGTTGTGATAAGCAGAAAAGGAGGGAAAAAGGGAAAAAAAGCCAAGCAAGAGGAAAAAAGAAGAACCTTTAGTCTTTTATGCTCCTTGGGGAAGTCTCATAAAGAATTCAATTATGACTTTGCCAGGCAGTTAGGTTATATAGTCACCTGAAACTTGTGAAAATAAATATAATTCCATCCTTTGCCACGAATAGATATCTGCATATTTTACTCTGGAGTTTATTAATTGCCCCATATTGTCTTCTCATTTTATTTGGAATTCTGCATTTATCTTTAAAACCAAGTGGATTAACAGAGTCCTTGGAAGGAATTTTAACTGCTAGGCAAGTTAAATAAATAAAAACTTGCAGATTTAAAGGGGGGAGAAGATCAAGTGAATAATGATTATTTACATAAGTGAAACAAAGTTTGGGTTTAGATCAGAGTTGGATTGCTTACCCTCCTCACATATGGAAACGCTCAAGCAAATAGTTTCTGTACTATTGGCTTTTAGTGATTGGAAATTAATCTATTTTGCTTTGTTTTTCTGCAGTTACCTTATTGGATTCCAGATCGGTTCAGGGAGAGCTTGGGTGGATAGCCAGCCCTTTGGAAGGAGGGGTAAGTTCTGAATGGGTAGCTGATCAAAAGAGGGTTGGTTTTTTTTTAAGAGTGATTAGTAAGTTTCTGGAGAGTCCTAATGGCTCGATTATTGTTGATTGTGGTAAGGAGGTCAGATTTCCTCCGTGGCCTATGAAGTGAATTAGGCTTTGTTGGAGAAATCCTATACTCCCCTTGGATAACTCTGTCATGGAAGAACTAGAAACCAAAAGGGCAGAAAGGGGTTTCAAAATTAGGAGATTGGTTGAGGCATGGACTTAGATGCCTATTTAAAACTAAAATACCGACAAGAAACATGATCTGGGGACCAAATTGGAATCTATGCCTATTTCTGTTATAGCTGTGGAAGACCTTACAGGGGTTAACTTTGGAACAATTGTGTTATTTCCAGGTTAAGAAAGTGAATAAATAAAGATAGAAGAGGGAGAAGGCAGGTCTTACTGCATGCAAGCAGGTCCAAATCTGAGAATACTCATCCTTAAAACTTCATACCTCCATTTCACAACCTCCAGTCATTGGTGTTTCCCACTGTACTTTGTGGGGAAGCCATCTGATCTTGTGCCAGTTGCATCGATTGTCTTCAACAAAAAAAACGACCCAAGAGCTAAGATTTGGGCATTGTTTGTGCTGAATGTGGAAAGTTAGAAAATTTCTACCCTAGGGTGCTAAGGGTTGGGAATAGCTGGTTAAGTAGGAGAGACCTCATCTTCCTTGCAAATATGCAAATATGCACTGTTAATTTGTCTCAGTATGTGTAGCACTTGCCGATCACTGCCTGCATCTGAAGATGTAAGAAATGAAAATAGGCAAATGGTAACATTTCTCCTCCCTCCCCATCCCCCGCTTAATTATTAGTCCTAGGAAACAGTCTTTGAAATATGTCAGCATTGTGCATCTTGCTCCTGCCAAATTAAAATAACTCTCAAATCCTTTAGAAATTAAACAAATGACCCTGCCTAACACTCTTAGTATTCTGTGACTAAGATTCGCTGATTGAAAATAATGGGGTTGCAAGATTAAGAGGCTTTACTAAGGCAAAATACAAGAACTAGTCCCCAGTATGGTGCCACACACCCATGAGCTGAGTAAACACTTGAGTGATTTATAAGGAAAAAGATTTATAGGAGCTATTGCAGGTGAACACGTTCTCCTTCTAAAAAGAAGGCAAAGAATGGCTAGTGGAGCTGCAGAAATTTTAGGCTGCTTTTTTTTTAGTCTCTTTTCCAGCAGAAATTTAACTCGTCCATCTGACTCAAATAATAATGAAATATTACTTTGCCTCATTGATTTTTGTTTTGTTTTCTTTTTGCCTGAACTTGACTGCAGTTTTCGGTGGGTTTGTGCTAAAAAATACTAGACTCTCCTCAAAACCATTTTTTCTTAAAGGGGCAGTGTGATTGGCAGGTCTCTGGCAGTGTAGACAGGCTGTATTCACTGTTGATTGTAGGCAATTGCCCTCATCCTTTGACAGTGGAGAAATGTACAGCTTTATCTCAGTGAGAGTCAGGCTTCTTGTTAATCCTATACCCTGGAAAGGTCACTGATTCAGACAGGCTTTCTCGGCTGCACCAGGGGTACTTCTCTGTAGATTAAAATATATGAGACCTACCAGTAAAATTGAAGATGGAAGGTGTCAGTGAATTATTAATCATGTTAACTTGCCAGATTTTCCTTATTGAAAGCTATTCTCTGGTTTGA
Source organism: Dromiciops gliroides (assembly GCF_019393635.1). Classification (NCBI taxonomy): domain Eukaryota; kingdom Metazoa; phylum Chordata; class Mammalia; order Microbiotheria; family Microbiotheriidae; genus Dromiciops; species Dromiciops gliroides. Next base: position 65,693,285 of record NC_057863.1, read on the forward strand.
GGCGGGAATGCCTACAGTTTTACGTTGGACCTGACATTTCACTAAATCCCTGTACATGTGGCCTACTTTAAGCAAGTTAGTGACAAATTTGAGAGCCTACTCTATAGGCTGTCTTTTTCTTTGCAAGTTTATATTGCAAATTAACATATTCTCAATTTTTTCCCCAGGAATTGTTGAAAGAGCATCCTAGTCATTTTTTAGAGACAGAAAACTTTTTTTCCATCTTCCTTTTCTTTAAAAAAAAAAAAAAAGATTATTTATTTATTTATTTATTGGAAACCATTCCTGGATACATACACACACACACACACACACACACACACACACACACACATACTATAGAACTGCCTTATGGGTATATCATAGACAATTCTTTAAATGTCCAATACTATGAGATGGTGGTGATAAAACTTATGAATTATATTGGACTACATATTCCCGAATACAGAGTAGCCCTAATACAATTAATAAACTTAATTTATACTTTTATCTAAATTTCATAATTGAAAAAGCTTAATGCTTTGGATTTCTAATAGGAGTTAGATTGTATTGTTAAAACTGTCTACCTTTTTATTTAACTGCTCATCATATGTAAAGAGAGATGCAAACTGTAAAGTGCTATATAAAATAATATAAAGTTATGTATCATTCTTATTGTTATTTACGACATTTGGTATCTTTTCTTTTTGGTTGGGAATCTGATTGAAATATAGTTACCCTGGGACAATAATGATTACCATCTAGCCTCATTGACTGATTTTTGTTAATAAGAACATATTTTGGAAAAGACACCAAACAAACCATCATAAGTCATGGGAGACTCCTTATTCTCTCCCACCTTCATCCATGGGACCAACTCTACAGAACTTAATCTCCTTGGTATCCTTTTAACATAGAACTTCATTCAAGGGCAATTCTCATTTAAAAGAGCTGACCACTCATGGTCTTGCTCTGTATACCCTAGGATGCAGTGAATGGGGAGTTTTGTCAGTGGTTCAGTTAATTTGAGCTATGTAGTTAGTCAAGCAGGAAGTATCGGTGGAAAAATCCCACTTTGGGGCTTCAGATATCCTATTTCACACTGTGTAGACAAAACCTGCGTGTCTCAGTTTAGATTAAGATATTCCCTTTTACTCTGAGGTGGAATAATTTAGTGAATATTTCGGAGGGGGGGAAGAAGGGGTGGAGATCATATATTGGATTCTTCAACTGTTTTCCCAAATAAAGGAAATTACTGGCAATTGCTTGCAAATTAGAAAGAAGAAAATAAATTTTCATTCATATTTCATACTTCAAAGATGGACCTAGCTCTCTTAATTCAACTTTTTCAATGGTAGCAGATAAAATAAACATGTTATATATTTATGAGATAAAAGAAAATATGCTATGAACTCTCTCACTTATAGCTAATTTTCTCCACTACTAATATTCAATAGTATCTCTGGGGATGCCTCTGGAAGATATATAATAATTTTATATACTTCTTTGTGCAAAACAAAGGTTTAAGTGGAACTATTATATAATACACATTTTAAAGTCACCTCTTTTCCTTCTAGTGATATTCTAGTGTTGCTACTCTGGCAGATTTATGTCAGGTCTATAGAAATTCAGGAGATTGGATGTTAATGAGTGATTGAGGTGGACAATCCAGCCTATTATGCCTCCAAACTTGTTCCAATGTAGGGAGGGGCATCTCTAACAAGTGATATGGGAAGTATGAGGTATAATGGGAAGGACCCTAGCTCTGAAATCAAAGGACCTGGGTAGAGATCCTACCTCAGATACAACCTGCATGAACTTGGGCAAGTATTTTCCTGAGCCTCAGTTTCCTCTATAAACCAAAGGGGTTGAACTCAATGGTCTCTACATCTGTAATCCTTTGAATAACACCTAGGACCAAGCAGATTTTCCAGGCACATCAAATTCAGCCTGCATATCACGGCTACCACTCTTGTTATATTTTCTCCTTCTTGGTGACATGATTTCCATCTGCTAGTTTATTTTCCACTCTTCAAGGCAGATTTAGAGTGAAATAAAGTGGGTCCAATGCCATATTCCTTTCTTAAAACTTCTGGATTTCTGAAATTTCCAAAGGAATAAACAAACATACGTGATGATTATAGGAACAAATGGTTTTAGAGTTAGAGCTTCCATTGCAAATGGCCCCATATCTGGTATTCTTGGCTCTACTGTTGACTGCCCATTTTCTTGGGATTACTTAGGATCACAGAATGGTGTGAATGTTTTTTTTTCTTTTTTTTAAAGAACAGTGATTGTGCCAAAAAGAAAGACTGACATTTTTTAGGTATTAGGGAGCAAAGTTCTGACAGGAGTTCTACTAATTAACTGATAATTGTCTTCCTTTGGCAAGCTACACTCTTCCTGTCCTTAATTTGCAGGTCTCTGCTCAATTGTTGAAACAATACACATTACTGGGTTTTCATTTATAAGCAAATTTGAACTGTTGCCACTTCCAATTGGGGCTGTTGTAATAGGTGAACTGGAGGCTGCTAGACCACCAGAAATAACTGTGGAGAACTCACAGACAATAAACTCACCATAAATGGGATTACCTGGGTCTATTCAAGAGATAGAACCATTGAAAAATGCTTAGCCACCAAGATATCTTCTAACTGATTATGATTGTATATCTCTTAAGAGACTTCTGTAGTTGGTTTTTGTATTTCTCAGGTTTTGTTTACCTATCTTTTAGTAGTTCTGGAAACAAATAAAATTAGGGTCCTACTAGAGGAAGACAGGATTACCAAGTAATGCTTTAATGTAAATTTTCATTGGGTTTATTTCTCTTTGGATATTCACAGTGGGAAGAAGTGAGCATTATGGATGAGAAAAATACTCCAATCCGTACTTACCAAGTCTGCAATGTGATGGAGTCCAGCCAAAACAACTGGTTACGAACTGATTGGATTCCCCGGGAAGGGGCTCAGAGAGTGTATATTGAGATTAAATTCACACTGAGGGACTGCAATAGCCTACCAGGAGTTATGGGAACTTGCAAAGAGACTTTTAACTTGTACTACTATGAATCCAACAATGACAAAGAGCGCTTTATCAGAGAAAGCCAGTTTGCCAAGATCGACACCATTGCTGCTGATGAGAGCTTCACCCAAGTGGACATTGGGGACAGAATCATGAAGTTGAACACTGAAATCAGAGATGTGGGGCCATTGAGCAAGAAAGGGTTCTATTTGGCTTTTCAGGATGTCGGAGCTTGCATTGCCCTAGTGTCTGTTCGGGTTTTCTACAAGAAGTGCCCATTGACAGTCCGCAATCTGGCTCAATTTCCAGATACCATCACTGGGGCTGATACATCCTCCCTAGTGGAAGTTCGAGGCTCCTGTGTCAACAACTCAGAAGAGAAGGATGTGCCAAAAATGTATTGTGGGGCAGATGGTGAATGGCTGGTACCCATTGGCAACTGTCTATGCAATGCTGGGCATGAAGAGAGAAATGGAGAATGCCAAGGTAGGAACAGCCATATTGTACTTTTCATTAGGCCTTAGTGCACATAATTAAATCAGAGATGAGACTAAATGGAGTAAAGCCAGTAATTAGCAGCCCCTGTGGGATGCAGTGGGACAGAGGGGTCTAATGAGCAAGTCCAAAAGCTCCAGGTGGCAAGGCTAAGACGTTTATAATTCTGACAAAACAAATGATCTTGCTATAATCAGCAGAAGGTCAAACACATTTGCTAACAGGCTCTTAGATCTGAACTGGCTTGATGTATCCTATGCAATTTAAATGAACCCACTGAAGCAATAGATACACTTGACTGATCCTCAGTTAAAGAGAAAGGGCCCTCATTTCTTAAAACATAGTTTTGTACTAGGAATGTTTGGTAAAAGAGCAAAGCACCAATATGTGTGTAGGCATGTGTTAATGTATGGGTGAGTCAGATATGATGAGATGGTTGGGTCACTCCAATCCAACCAGCCCAGTTGATTAAGATGGACCCATTGTGAATAACCTGTCCATCACTGTGCCCTGTCCATCTTTGGACAAACATGTTATAAACTGCTATGGCTGTTTCTCTCAGGCACACACTCACTTCCACAATGCACAGATAGACACCACTCCTAAGTAAAATTAATTTTGACATAAACCATCTTTATTTCCCTTAGGAGGTGATACAAAGTTGGTAAGAGCCCTTTGATTTGATTTGTGGTCATAGACAGCAAATTGTGATGTATTTTTTGATTATTCTAATCTTCTAAGAATTCTAAGCAGTATCTCATTAATAGCTAATGGTGATTTTTATCGAGTAATTTGTGTGTGTAGCTTATTGCTACCTCTGTTTCTATAACTTTACATTTCAAACAGAAGATTGTGATTTTGTGTGTGTATGTATCATATATGTTAAATATATATGTGTACATATATATGAACTAAATCATATTTGTAGTTATTGTACTTCTGTGATAGGGACTAAAAATTTCATTTATAATGCCCTCTAGGTCTGATCAATGATAGAAATTAAAAGTTACTGATAAGACAACATTTTCCAATATTTTCCTAAACTGGTTTTTTAAAATACGTAGCAATGACTTTTATTTTTGCTATCTTTATTATAGATATCAGTACTACACAGTTACAGTCTAGTATAACTCAGAATTGGCCCATAGGTGGCTTATCAGATTGCTGAGCAATAGATGGAATTGCCACATCTGATTTGTTCATTAGGGTGACTAAGATAGGTGGTTGCCAAATGGCTGTTCAGATCTTTTAACTAACTTAAAAGAGAGTATTGATCAACTGTGTGGCATTCCAATTGATTGAGAAGCAGGCAATAGTTATGGCTTTTAGAAAAAAGATTCTGTTGGATCATAGAAATATATTGGATTTGACTTTCATAATTCATGGTAGTTAGTGAGATATTTGAAAAGGAATTTTATACCACCTTTCCTCAGGTGTTGCTATTTTCTTTTGAGAGGGGAGGGGAAGTAACTATTTCCAGCTCTTTTTTAAATTTCACTATAAAATAATGAGAAAGGTTGTCTGTCAACTGTTGCTGCAGACCTAGTGTAAGGAAGTAATTTGCATTTAAATATCATATTTGAAATACTTTTAAAACCGTAATTCCTTGTCATTTCATTGTTTTGCCCTTGAGTTAATAACCACTATTTAGCCCTGTGCCACATTTCAAACTTGTGATGCTTTCTGACATTCTGATGAGAAACTATATAAGCATATCTTATAGGAACTAAATCACAATGATGATGGCAAAAATTGAAAAATAGTGCAGTGACAAGGCATCATATTTAGAGTAAATTATTCTGCCTTTTGGATTTTTGTAAGACAGTAACTTACATATCTCCATATCTCAAGAACCATATGAAACGCTGTTGGCTTCCACTTCATACTAAATGCTCACTCTTTGAGCATTAGTAGTTAGTTCTTGGTGTATCCAAAGTCGTTGATGTTCAACTGTTACAGAGTCCAATAACTCATATAGTGGTTTTTTGGTGAGGGTTCCTGTCATTTTTACAATTCAAATTGGGGGGGGGCAGGGAGAAAAGTATGGAAAGGAAAGTGAATGGAAAGACAATTGACCTATTTAGTGGTTTGTTTAATTGAAATAAGCATAGGAATTTTAAAAAGGAGGAGGCAGAATAAAATACTACCTAGTAGAAGGGTCAAGAGGAGTTGTTGAATAAGTCAGGTGCTCAGTCCATTTCCTGAGCAAACTGGTTTTAGCTTAAGAACCTCCTATTTATTGGTTGATAGTAGAGATATGTTAAGTCATTTTAGAAGGAATGAATACATGGGAAATTGTCAGAGATTCTACTCTTACCTTCAAAGAACTTTTCTTTGAAAGACTGGTCTTGCCTGGTCTTCCTCAAATTTCTTCTACCTCTTATCTTCTCCTGCAGGGCTTTTCTATTCCCATCCTCTTCCCCAATAACAATCTCTGATGAAATATCATGGGTATCAGAGAGGAAAAACTTAAATGACAATTTTTCCAATGCTAAAATAGTTTGTGGCTATTTTCACATGACTTAAGACAATATTTTTAATCAATGGAAAAAAAATTACACCCTTCCATGTTTATTGTGATTTTATTTTTCTCAGAATCCTTTCCCCAAGTTCACAGCTATTTGCCTGGACACTAGTTTGGGTCAGAGCATACTTTATTGTGATATTGCTTTCCCTCTGATATTCGGGTTATCGTCCAACCAAAATAAATTAGACACTTGAATCTTTTATTTTTGTTTAAAATTAAGTTGTATTAATTTCTACTCATTTCTGGATTCCTTAGAAAGAAAGAAAATTTTCTATTGTGTGAGATGAGTTGGGGTGGGGATTGGGCAAGAGAGAATCTGGATGAAACAAGCTTAAGCTAGGAAAACCTATAGAGCAGAGTCCTGGTAGATGCTTCAGAACTCTGGGGGCAGGTTCCGCCCCAATTGTTTTTTCAATGGGTCTACTGTGGCAGGATAAAATACAAGAGAAGGGGAAAGGTCACCTGCTCCCTCATCCATCTTCCTTGGGTGCTTGGAGGTCAGTGCTAAGATTGATTAAGATCTTAAATGTTTGACAAAGGATTGGTGGGCAAAAATGGCCATGGTGGCTGGGGGCCTGTGGTGTCCTGTTGTTTGAGACCTAACCCTAGTCATCTGGTGGAGTCTTCAAGGGGCCTTGGGGAACAGAACAACATTTCCTCTTGCCGTTCTTCCCTATAAGCAGCACATGCTAATGGAAGCCCCGAATGAAGAGGCATGTCAAGAGTTTAGGTGACTGTTGGTTTGCCCCCCAAAGCAGCTGCAAGTTCATTCTAGCTTCTGTTCTCGAATAATATTTTCTGAAATGATTTTGTTCAGTTGCACTGAGACAACAAAGGCTGTTAAGTAACTCTTCAGCCCCCTCGAGGAGAATGGATGGCTGGAGTTGGCAGTTTGAACTTGGGGAGAGAGAGTTTGGTATGGAGGATAACTGTTCTGCTGAGACCTTGTCATGCCTTCAAAAAAGGAGAAAGAAATCCAGCTTAATGCTCACCCACTTTTTTTTCCCCTGAAGAAATGTTCCAGATGTTTTACAGTGGTTTTTGATTACTTTAGAAATATTAAGCAATTCTATTAGGGTATGTAGGAACTGGAGGAAAAGAGGCTCTTTCTATTTTTAAAAAAAATTTTTTTGCAATGTTTGTAAATTGAGAAGCTAATCCCAGGAGATATAAATATTTACTCTTTTTGGTTTCTAAAACATTAATAAACAATATTTTAGGAGAAGTTCCATAATGAATACTAGCAGCAAACTAGGAGATTCCCTTGTATAGTGACTATCTGAAGGCCAACATAATAACAGTTTGGGGTATAGTCATCCTAGATAGAAATCCAACCTTATTTTAAATGCATCATTTTGATGATGTAAATGATGGAATCTGTTTTATATCTAGTTATTTACATGTCATTTTCTGGGGAGAAGATATTGTATTAAAAATATTTTTAAAATAGAGGAATAATAAAGGGCTTATAGCTGCATACTAGCAGTTAAAGATGATTTTATGTTTATAAAACTGAGCACTTCAATTTTATTTTCTTTTGCTCGAAAGTAACCAATATCAAGAAAGCGAATACTTTGTTTTTCTAATATACTATAGTACATTAGTATATTATATTAGTGTATTATAGTATATTTTAAACTATAAAATTTCTAATACTATTAGGACCTTATGGTGAGAAAGTATTTAAAATGTAGTTCATTCAGAGAGATGTATTTTTATATCCTTGTATTTTTTGAAATTTTTCTTTTACCTTTGATAAGTGTCCTTAGGAAGCAATCACTTGAATGGTCGCTTTTATCTCAGAGGCTTTGAAACATACCTATGCTTGTTGAAAGGAGAGTTTCATTTTATATCAGAAGAGCAGGGTTTAATTATGATCCTTCCCACCACCCCTGTTCCACTGTTATGCCTTTTTTCTTCTGTTTTTGACCAGATTTTTGTAGGACTCAGGTAGTGATCTATTCTGGTTACACAAAAGGTGATACAGCCAATCCCTCAGTTAAGAAGTTCTGAGTATGCCATTTTAGATTTTCAGATTCCTCCACCCCTTTGCCCCTCTCCCACTTTTCTGTAACTCACAAAAAAACCCAAACAAAAAACCCCTAAGCCCCTCAGTGAATTAAAATATGATGGGTCCAAAAGGATTTATGTTAAAACATGGGGAAGGATTAAATTAATTCAATTACAACTATATGATTTAGATAGAATCATGCTAAAAGTGTACTGCTTCCCCCCAGTAGAATGAACTTCTTGAAGTTAGGAGCCGTTCTTGTGTTGTCTTTTTATTGCCAGACCTAACACAGTATTTTGTAGGTAGTAAGCATTGAATAAGATATACTTTAGTTTGGGTTGGATTGGATTCTGATGGTGCCTTTCAGTTAACTCTACCTATTTGCTATCCTCCCCTGAATTAGCATCCCCACTTCTGCCTCTGGAGCCTTTATATAGGTTGTTTTCCAGGACCAGAATGCCATCCTTCCTCACTTCTGCTTATTGGAATCCCTAGTTCTCTTCAAACTAAGGTGCAACCTCCTATTTGAGATCTAGCCTGATTCTCCAGGTTGTTAGTTTTCTCCCCCTGCCCTTGAAATTACTTTGTATTTATAGCAGAAGTAATCAGGGGAATCCCTCATTTGTTGGCTAGGGGTACATTACATGGATCTGGACGCGAACTTTGGTGAAATGAGATAGGAATGTCCTGATTGGTCCTCAGTGATGGCGTTATCCTGAACCTGATTGGAGAAAATAAGAGTCTTGTTGAAGAATCTCTCCCATCTTTAGTTCATAAAAGTTTGTACTCATGCTGCAGTCTGCATTGCCATGTGGGGGTGGGGTATCCCACCTTTTCTTGGATGTCCAACGTAATTATGTAAAATGCTGTGTAAAGGACAAGGGGTCTAGAAGGGAATTATCGGTATAGAGCATCCTTTACTTTGTCACCGTCAGCTTTGAGGATTTTTCTACCACTCACTGGTGATCAATTAGGCATTCCCTATGACATCTTCACAAGAGGCATGTCCCCCCACCCCTTAGCAAAGAGCCAGAGCTCATATCTAGTTCTGTGAGAGGTGCCTCAATCTAGCAAACCTCTGCCTAGCACAATTTACTGCATAGAGTAGAAACTTAAATACTTTTTTGGATGGATGAGTGAGTTTTATATATGTATGTATATGTACACACATAAAGTATATACATACATGTATAGATATGTACATATATGTATATGTGAGCATATAAATAGAGAGAAGGGGGAGAGATGATCGATGATGATGTGAAATGATGCATGGAAGGGTAATAGCCTCTTTTCTATAGAATAAGTATACTGAGAAAAAAGTTCTAAGAATTATAATAGTATACACACACACACCTATATAACACACACATTCCTGAAATGTATATATGGGGAGGCATTGAAGGTAGATAACACACAGGACAACTAATATGCTATTGACTGACTGTTCCATCAAGCATCTCTTCTTTATGGAGTTATACTTTGGGGTTAATAGGAGAGTGGTATATCTGAATCTGTGCAATAAGAATCCCATGGGAGTGTTGTATAAGTAGTTCCTATATTCATAGATCCCATAGGGCTTTCATGTTGAAAGGTGGGAGACCTATGGCTTCTCCTCTTCAGTGCCTAAAACTCTACACAGAGTGGAGTTGTGGAGTTTTGGCAACTCTACTTTTGATGCTTCAAAGAGATTACTCGGCTCCAGAATGGATTTTTGGAGGTAAAGTATCTGGTTTTGTTGGCTCCATTGATCAGATTGGAGGCATTATTGCCCATTCCCATTACACCCTCTTAGTGTACAGTTTAAATGTCTAATTCTTTGCGATAGGATGTGCTGCCCTCTTAGATCTTCCTCTCTCTCTCTTTTTTTTGGAGAGGCAGTGAAGGTTAAGTGACTTGCCCAGGGTCACACAGCTAGTTAGTGTCAAGTATCTGAAGTTGGATTTGAACTCAGGTCCTCCTGAATCCAGGGTCGGTACTTTATCCACTGTGCCACCTAGCTGTCCTCGATCTTCCTCTCTTGCATTAGACTTGTATTTCCATTTACATTGTGGGTAATGAACCACACTGTCTTTAAAATGGAATTTAAAATCTGGTGATCTCTAAACTGAAAATCAGAAATAGGGAAGTTTTGGAGTGAAATTAGGACACATTTTGTTGTTGTTGTTGTTGTTGAACATTTATGATATGTCCGTACAATTAGATATTTGGCATATAGATCATGGCTGTTTAAGTACTATTTATCTCTGCTCAATAACATGGTTCAGTGATCTCTGATTTTTATTGCCCTTGTAAGAAGAAATAATGAAGACAACCCTTGGCTGTCCCCTTGTCTCTTTTGAAGCTATCTTTTTTGACTGGGGTGCAAGTTGCTCATTGCATCCCATTAGGGCTGGTCCTTTTGATATGTCTTTAGGGAGAGCAGGTGAGGTCACAGAATTTCATGATCCAGGAGACAATTAACACTCCCATGACTAAATGGACATTTTATGAATATTCAGACCTTGTTCAGCTCCCTGGGAAACAAAAATGTTGGTACCCCTTCTTGTCCTTCCCACTGGGGCCTCCGAAAGTTTTTTTTTTGTGTGTGTCTGTGTGTGAATGGGATTGTCAGCTGTCTGGCCAGTCTTTCCTTTTCAAGGAGCAGATTCCTCATTTGCATATTTTGTATACAACCTCATGCAAAACAGCACACCCATTTCCCCCTTTCACAAAAGAGATAAGAGCTTCCTTTGGAAATCCTAGCCAAAATCCCCTTCTGTTTATGCAGAACCCCATGATTTGGATTCCATGCAAATTAATTCAGTTTTGATTTTAAGGCTTTGTTGGAGAGATTGGGGGGTGGAGGTTGGGGGCAGGGAGTTGTCCCTATTTGCACAGGGCTCCTTTTGTGCCTGAGGTCTTAGTTTTGCCCCATGGCTGGGTTTCACTCTCTCCTGCCCTATACCAAACAACTGAACCTCTTGCTGCTCATTTCATTTTGACCTTTGGGAAGGAGCTGCACATAGGAGAATCCTTCCAGCTTGTTTATGCCAGGACTGCTTCGGCTACAGGCTTTGGTGTTATCCTTCTGGTGGAGATTGGTGGGAGGAGATGACAGAGCCCAAACACCTGTCTTGGCCTGAGACATTGACTGGTATTTGCCCTTAAAACTCGAAAGCAAACTGTAAAATGAAAGGTACAATGGATACTTTGGAGGGAAATCTTGCTGCATTTCAGAAGCCACCAAAAGCATCTGGGAGTGGAATGGTGGGACTGTGATAAGTAACATTGAGAAATGTTTTTGTATATCCCAGGATTCTTTCATGTACCTAGTTATTGTTACTTTGTGTCCCCAAGTAGAATGTGAGCTCTTTGAGGGCTTGAGCATTTCTTTGTAACCTCTACTTAGGATAGTGCCTGGACCACAAGAAGGGCTTAATAACTGCTTGTTGATTGACTGTATTCTTACAATTGAAATGAATCCTGTTACATAAGGATTCCCCTTTATGGAATCCTTACAGTCAAAATACCTTCAATTTATTTCTTTATGATATTTTCCAAGTTTATTGAACCATTGCTTTTGATAGCCTACTGAGAGGGTGATGTGGAGATGCTACAGTTGCCTGGCCATGTTTTTCACGTAACTCTGGTATGATGATACCCTGGAAAGGCCATGACCCTCTACATCCAATAAACAAAGGGAGAGGATTGTGTCCAGCTTTTTTTTGAAATCTAGCAAGTGGAGGTTAAACCTAATTTCACAGGGTACCGAAGATGGGCTCAGACTGCAGCATGATTAAGTAAAGGATGCAAGGTCAGGCAACACAACATGGAAAGATGGAAAAGCTTTGGTTGAACTCTACCATCCTTTGAAAAACTTTGCTGGTGCTGTTCAAAGTCCATTTGGGATGGATTATTTGGATTAAAGAACAGCAGAAGGCTTCTCTGTACTTGGTATTTGCTCTGGTGTCATTAGTGGATGAGAAAATTCAGCTGATTTATCTGGCTTTCTTTACTATGGATGGATTTAAACCGACCCACACTTCACAAAGGTGATCCTGCTAACCTTCTCTTAATAAGTTACAGATCTCAAATTGCTCCAAATCCTTAAAATACCATTTGAAGTAAAGTTGATTGATAATTATCATTTCCCCTCTCCGTGTGCAGATATTTTCAGAGCACCAGTACAAAGCTGTGGTACAGTTTCTTAATTGCCCAGATAATCCTGTTTGCTTGTATTTTTAAACTATGAAGTGCTGGGTAATTATTCAATTCTTATTAGAAGGCAAATGGCAGTGTAAACAATAATTAGGATGTTAGACAGACTAATACGCTTCAAAGCAAATTGGATTTTTTTTTCATACTGTTCAGCATGAAGTCCCATAAAGCCAACAATTTAGGAGCCAGGCAAAAAAAAAAAAAGCTCCATTTTGTTCATATTTTATGGTGTTATCTCTTCATGCCTTGTTTCTGTGAATAGCAGTTTGCACCAGTGAAAATGCCTACTCCAAAGCCAAATGTTTCTTTAACAATCGGTTCCCTGCTGCTTGACATTTGGCTACAGTCTCCCATGGTTCCAGATTGGCTCTTTGTCTGCTTTAGTTCCATAGGGTCAGAGGTTAACAGAATACTGATTTCCTCCCATAATACCATGGCAGGTAAATATGGGTAAACCTCATGATTAGTTAAGACACAGTTCACTTTGGAATCCCTTTCTCTTGAGCTTTTTGTCCATAAGAACACCTCCTCTTTAAGACCAGGAGTTTCCCAGCTACTGCTTAACAGAGTAGATTCCTTCATAGGATTCTGATTTCTAGTCACTTCTCCCATGAACTACCACCATTCATAACTAGTATGTCCCCAGAAATGTGTGACCCAAAAGCAGTGAGCAAATCATTGCTTTTGATGAACTAATTTTGCCAACTTAATATGGTAATACACTCTCCAGTCTTAAGACACTTAATTATGTCTTGTAGTCATATCTGTTCCTTATGTTTCATTGATGGAATAATAAGCAGATAACAAAGGGAGGAGACAAAGATACTTTAATAATTTTGCTGTCACTTTTTTGTGTGTCTGGCTTTCATGGTGTGTTTCCAATCAGAGGTGTAATTAAATGAACAATCAGCTTTATTTCTCATTATCAACACTTTAAGGGAAGGTTCAAGCATTCATCAGTATCAATGCTGTTAATGAATTACAGTGGTTTAATTACAGCTAGCTTAATTTTTATCCTAAAAACAGGTGGCTTGAAACAAGATCAATGTGAGCTTTCACCAGGTTATAGGGTTTTGTTTTTGTTTTTTTCTTATTCCTTATTAGTTATAATGTACACATTATCTTTATAGGTCGCTTAACATTGTCTTTCAATCCTAGGGAGTTCTTGCCTTTGCAGATTTTGTGTGTGTGTGTGTGTGTGTGTGTGTGTGTGTGTGTGTGTGTGTGTGTGAATAAGCCCTGCCTTTTTGAATATTAAATATTTTGTAATATACTGTTTCTGCTTGGCCCACTGTGGGGGAAAAAAAGTATCAACAATATTGGCCTATGAACTTGGTCCTTGAATTCATTTGTTTTCAGTTTTAAGTGTTTTCTGTGGTTGAAAAAGACATCTGCACTTTGAAAAGAGTTTCCTTTTGAAGTGTCCAGCCTGGCTGTAATTGAAACAGCCCTAAGCAAATTAGCATGTTAAAAGAATTGGATCAATACTTTCCCCTGGCCCCACCCTTCTCTCCCTCTTCAGAGGTGAAAGAGTTAGAAGCCAGCTAAGGAGGCCTTTGGGCCTTTGACGGATGTGCCAGTATACTTCAAGAGGATTGTCGATTGCTGGGTGGGTAACATTGACAGCCTGATCTAGAGCCCAGACCGTGTCTAGGATGGCCATTTGAAAACAGATGTAAAAGAAATTGACAGCTCCAGGAAAACTCAAGCATTTCATGTAATTATAGAGAGGATTAGAAGGAAAGTGTTGGGAGAAATAGGAGATCAATACAAGGGTACTCAGAGCCTGAACTTCTCTTTAATTGTTGAAGTACTCAATTTTGTAGCACTTACCCTGTGCATAGGGAAGAATATTTTATAGGTGGGTGGGTTTTTTTATTTTTTTGAAGGGTGTATATAAACCTAACTATAGGAGAAAAAAAAACCAAGAAATAAGCAGCTACTGATTTCATAGAAATGTACTGAGTGCAGTTATATGTAATTAACAGTAAAATGCTTCCCCCACTTAAGACAAGATGCAAAGGTGCTAATTAACTAATGGTAGAAGTTGTGATTTCATTACTACATGTTCCTTAACAAGGTGCTGTTACTGTGGTGCAGCTGGAAATATTTATTCATTCAGTATTCCTTTGTAAAATACCTTTAAAAAACTGCATTGAAGATACTCCCCCCTTCCATTTGAAAGTCTGAAGCAAGGTTTCACCTCAGCTATGATGTAAAAGGTTGTTAGTTTTTACTCTTATAATTTTTAAAGAAAAATATGGGTGTTTGAAAAAATATGTGTAATCAATGCATAGAGGGCTTTAGAACCCAATAAAGTACACATCTTTGTACCATAGGAGAAAGGGTTGGGAAAATGCCAGCTTCTAATAGAACTGGATTTGGAATTTAATTGATCTAGGGAAGTTTCTGATGAGGAAATTCACCAAATAAAGGCAACATATTCATGATTTACAATCTTATAGAATTGTCTAAAGCATCAAGAAGTTTGACTTGCCCAGGGTCACACAGTCAAAATATATATCAAAGGCTGGACTTGAACCCATTTGTCTTGGTCCTGAAACCAGCCTTCTGTCCACTATGGCTAAAAGTTGGATCTTGAAAGCACCTTAGTTTATGCCATATGAATGTTTCTTTGATCTCAGTTAGGGGGCTTGTGGTGCTACCCTAAAAGAAATGTACCAATTTAAAATGTAATCACATAAAATAAACTGGTAATATTGGTAAATGGATTGTGCTTGCCATTAAGAGGTGGCTGATAGGGAATACCGAAAAGGAAAGACAGGATAAGAATTTGACAATTTGTTACTTTTCAGAGAGAGAGGCTGTTCTGGTTTATAGACTATTCATCTATAATCTCTAAGAAGATATGTATACATAAATATGTGCATATATATTATATATGGTAGTAAAAATAAATACATTTGCCCATTATAGCTTGATGACAATATCTCTTCAGACCGACAAATTCCCTTTGATTCTATGCTTGCCGCATTACCTCCTGATCTTAGAATATCATTTTTCTCAAGTAAAATTTCTTGCTAGAAGGAGATGTGCTTACTAGATGATAGGAGCATTCATGCTTCTTTGGAAGTTGTCTATCTCTGTGTAAATTAAGAAATTGACATTCTAGTTGATAACTAAGTTTCTTCAGTTTGTCTAGTGTGACTCAGATGCTCAGAACTTGATTGCCCTCGAATAAGCTGATAAGATGGAGTTTCTGAATGTGCAAAACTGAGAACCAGATCCTGGACTTTGGTGATCTCATTGTGGCACACATTTCCCGTGAGATTCAGAGGCCTGGGTAGCTGGTTAACTGATTTCACTGTCTTCTTTACCATTTGTTCAATGCAATAAGGGATGTCTTATAATAGAGAGAGTGGTGGGGGGAAGCTTTGAAATTGACTTAGTAGGGACAGGGTTGCCATGGGAGATACATTAAGATAACAGGTATAGATCCTGTGATGTCGCTGATTTTCTTCAAAAATAAAGGGATAGGAACAACATATCAAAGTAAAATCTAAGAGTTTCAAAGTAAGACAAGTTCCAGTTGAGTCTTACTCAACTGGTCCTACTTTTGTTTAAGTGCTTCTGGATGTTGGACATATCCAAAATAGAAATCCATAGGCCTTAAGATAATTGATTTAGGGGCAGCTAGGTGGTACAGTGGATAGAGCACTGGCCCTGGAGTCAGGAGGACCTGAGTTCAAATCCAGGCTCAGACACTTGACTCGTTCTAGCAGTTCGACCCTGGGCAAGTCACTAAACCCCAATTGCCTCACCATAAAAAAAAAAAAAAGATAATTGATTTAGAGCTGGAAGTGATTTTTATAGGTTTTCTGGTCCACCCTCTCTTATTTTATAGATGAGAAAATAGGCCTGGAGAAATCAAATGACTTGTCCAAGGTCATGTAGTTATATAGTAGAGAGGAAAGTAATATACATCTTTTAGAAAGATACACTCACTCTGATAAAAAGTTTAAATATCATTGGGGGAAAAGTTATTTTTCGGTCTTAAGATTTCCATTTTTCCTTTTTTCCTAGAAGAAAAAGTCTCTTTTGAGAAAGCTGTATTTTTTTATCTGTCTCTGGGTCCATAATCTCATTGGTGTAGTAGGTATTCTCTCTCTAGGTACTGCTTACCACCTATCTAGGCCTTTTCATCTTCTATCATCTTTGCCCATATTTTTCCATAAATCCTCCTCAAAGGATCTACCTAAGGTACTAGAGGCTTTCTGGACCTTTTAATTTTCATGTCTATCAGCTCAGCACTCAGGATGCCTGTCTTTTGTCCCTCACTATCACTGCATGCCTGGCCCACTTCCATTTATGATCATAAACTCCTCTGAAGATATCTCTTACACTATTTTTTTCTTCCTAAGTCATGGCTGGTCATTTGATGTAGCTATATCTACTGTCCATACTTTTTAATTATGCTTTGGCTGCCTGAGATTTTTCTTCTTTTGAGAGCAAAGCTCAATGCTGTAAGAAGTACAAATAGAATTGAAGTTCTAGGGGGCAGGTATCCTAAAAAGGAGCGCTCCAAATAAATTGTTTGTTCACCTCTAGTGTGGGTAATTATTGAAAAAAATTCATTCCCATTGAGTTTTAAAAATAATTTAAGTGGCTTAATATAACAATCCTTCAAATCCAACAGTAGATACATTTCACTTGATCCAGATGATTCCCAACCTTGCTGCCTTCATCAAGTCAAAACAAGGATTCTATTTCCTTCCCCTCCATAATCACGTTATTGGATTTCCCTGTTGTTCCTGTAGATCCCTAGCATTCAGGCTAAAGCAAAATTAACTTAAATCTGAGTTAATCTTTGGGCATGGTTGGGTTACTCATTAATCAGAAGGTCATCTGTTAATGAGACTCTCCCTGAGAAAATGTTAAATATCCTCTTAGAAAAAGCTACATTTCATTGAAAAAGGAAACTCAGGTGGAGCCTCACTGAAGCATATTGTTTTGTTTTGTTCTTGGGCATATTGATGACCTGGAGTGTGATTCCAGGGTACTTAATTGTGGATGGACCTGTTTCATTTCCTGACTTTGCCACTGGCCAGCTCTGTGACCTTGGACTAGTCATCCTTCACAGGATCATAGGAGCGGGAAAAGACCCTAGAGATCATTCAAGCCACCACCCCCCCTTCATTTGGTAAATTAGGACATTAAGTCTTGGAAAAGTTCATGTGATCATAATCCTTCCTCCATACCACTTGCCCTCTCTGGGACTCATTTTTCTTATCCTTACAATGAGAGGTAGAACAGATAATTGGTCAGATGGGAAAGGGCACCTGAATGAAATACTGCTATAGCAACTCTGAAATGACTGTTTGCCAGGATTTGTTCTCTCTCTCCACCCCTTTACCACATGATTGAAAGAGGAAAAGAAGTAGAATTTCCTCTTGTTGCTTAAAGGATCATGGAGTTAGAACTCAAAGGGACCTTAAAAGCTGTCTAGTCTTCCTTCTGTATATCTCCCTCCTCAATTCTGCAGTTGAAAATTAGGTCCATAAATGGTAAAGGATTTGTCCATATTCACACACATGGTAAGTCCTCATATGACATATTTACTCCATTTATTATGGTACATCACAACATAAAACTAGGGTCACTGCTAACACATGTGCAAATGAAGCAGCTGCTTAGGTGACAGGTATAGATGGTGGTAAGGGTCAAACCTGGAAATGGACTTAAGCTCAATTATGTAACCCCTCCTTCCATTTAGTCCAACACCTCCCCATTTCCCATTGGACAGCAGGTAGACAGCTAACAGAGCAAGAAATATTGATCCAAATTTTGATTCTGATGCTTACTAGCTAGGGGATTGTGGGCATATTTCTTCTCTGTGCCTCAGTTTCCTTTTGGGTAAAGTCATTTTCTCTTTATCTTCCTTATCCTTACCCCACAAGAAGAAATCACATTAAAAACTTTAGAGCAGTATTTGAATATGAATTTTAAATTATTAATTTTACATAGTGGGAAGATGGGATAAGCCTAATAGTCTCAGCCTACCCCCTAACAGGCCATGTCCCTGAGGGTGTTGTGGTCTTGTGTGTAAGGTAGCCATGTAACCTAGCACCAACCCTGTGAGGGAAGCAGCTTATGGTATCTATAGTCTTTTATCTTCTAAGCTTGAAAGGGAAAGATTGATTCACAAGATGCCTTAGAGTTTCTTAAACTCAGTCCTTTTCTTTCTCTTGGTCTGAACAGAAGAGAATGGGAAAAGTCACACTAGATTGGGAAGGCAGGAATTGAAGACATTCACAACCTTTATGGAAAAAAAAATAATCCATTAAGGCACTGGATCAATACTGATAGGAGGAAATGTGTTACTTTTATAAACGGTATCTTATTTGACTTGTTGGGTGTGTGTGTGTGTGTGTGTGTGTGTGTGTGTGTGTGTAGGGGGAGATAGAGAAGGATTGCACCCTAAGAGCTTATATGAGGTATAAAATTTTAGAGACTGATAAGCCTTAAGATATGTGCTTTTAGCTACTCTTTGTGAACTTGGCTTTTCTTTTCCTTTGTTCTGATTATTCTGCTGAGAATTTCAAATGCCCAAGTTTTACCCTCATGTAAGCAGCATCTTGCATTTTTCACAGAAGTCTATGCCATGGAATTCAAACACATTTATGTCAATCAGGAGCCTCTATATAACTTTTGCATGGCCTTGCAAAGAGAAATATAACTAGGTAAGTCTTAAGGCTGGGGGCCTCATGTTAGGGAGCATTCTTGAGCAATTACTATTCATTTGACTCTACCTTAGCAGGGAGGGATGATAAATTGTCCTTGGGCTTTGCTAAATAACAGGGTTATGGGCTTTGAAGGATGTCTCCAGTCAGCAATAGAGAACCATTTCACATTCCTATGGGTAGGGCAGACTAGCTAAATACCTTTTCTGAGTCCTTAAATGCTGACCATTAAATCTATAGAGGTTTAGGAGAGAACTTATTTTGAGTGCTGGATTTATACTTGGAGTATTCTGTCTGCTCTTTTCTACTTGTATGACCTTAGGAAAGCCCCCTACCTTCTCTGGGTTCCAATTTCCCCACCTATAAAAAATGAGTTGGATTAGATGACTCTTCCAGTTCTGGAACCAATGATCCAAATAAGATAAGTTTCTAAGAATCCAAAAATCTAAACCAGGAGTTCAAATCCCACCTCAGATTCTAGTTGCGGGACTCTTGAGAAAATTACTTAACCCCATTCTGCCTCATTTCCTCCTTTGTGTAATGGCGGGCAAGGTTGACTTCTGATTTTAAATTTATGATTCTGTGACTCTTCACCCGGAATGTATGCTGAAATATTTTTCCAAGAGAAGATATGGTTATCAATACTTGCTGAAGAATTTTACCCCTTTTCTACTAGTTTAGAATTTTTCTTTATCATAGGGAATAAAGAAGTAAGAAGATAATTGTATGTAGTTTTCCTGGGTGGTAATCTTACAACACTTACTGGTTCCTATTATGAAATGATTCCTGTAATGTGGTACATTATATCACAAGGAGTGATTCCCTGTAAAAGTAGTCATTTAGATCATGTCATTAGAGGCACACAGAGGCACAGTGGAAAGGTCACTGGCCTTGGAATAGGGTGACCTGGGTCCAAATTGCAAGTGCCCAAATCTGTGTGACTATACTGGTCACTTAAACATTCTGGTTCTTACTACACTCCTCTGTTGGAGGAGTTGGATTATATGGCCTCTAAGCTGCCCTCCAGTTCGACACTGGTGACCCAAGGAACAGTGGTTCCCAACCTTTCCAATTGTTAGGGCTCTATTTTTAATGTTAAAATGTTTTGTGTATTCAAAAATTGATTATTAGTTGTACAACTAAATGAGAAAATATGTAAGGAGGAGAGAAGTTAGCTTGAATTAAGTCATGCTTTGAAAAGACTGTATTGTCTTGAACACAATAGAATTTGCATGCATTTGAAAAAATAAGAAACATATATGGTTGAGACATTTATTCAGGTTATAGCTAGAGTCTTTGTTTATGAATTCTACTCCATACTTGGGGACTCTTCGTGATACATCCTAAAGTTTGGAGATTACTCATACAGGCTAATGAAACATCTTGGACTGTTATCCAACCAAAGGCTGCTTGACCAGTGTTATAGAGGAAGGTCTTAATCAGGTGTAAATTGGATTAAATGACCTGAGATGTCCCTTCTAATAGTGAGATTTGTGGTCCATTGTGGTTCCGACTTTCTTCCTCAGCCTGAGAGTTGAAGAGGCCAGAACGATCTTACTGTTTGCTGTTTTCTACTGAGACAGCAGAAGGAGAAATCATTCTTAATTCTTAAGATGATGAGTGTCTCTCTAACTGCCCCATAATATGAATTTATTAAACATTTCCTTCCCTGCAACTTTTGGCTTAAATGAAGAAAGATTGGACTACAGGTGCTGAAGGGCTCTCTCCCCATCTCCAACAACCTTAGAAGTTCACTTTTTCACACTCTTTCCCCGACACCCCCCCCCCCATCCCTATCCCTCTCCTAGGGTATTATAATGAGTTAAATTAGTTCATTTGCTGTAGTCTCAGTGAAGCCTCCAGTCTGTAGAAATGCTTTTTTATGAACTTTCTATTTTCTTTGAACCTCAGAATTCTCCAAAGATGTTAAGAAGTATTTGTATTTATGTTTGGGATTAATTTCTATCAATTGGTTCTGGGGAATCCCAGATTGGGATTGTCTTTGGGGAGGTCAGAATGTTTTCCTCACCAGTTTGTAATATGTCTTTAAGCAATGACTCCAAAATACAAAAATCCTTCTGCTATGTAGACATGATCCTGTGTAGAATTAGATTCTTAGTCACCCGAGTATTCACTTTACTTCATACCTCTGTGTAAAGCTGGTGTATCAAATTATACTTTTCTTAATTACATCATTCTCTTTCATGGATCTAAATCGAGAACAACAAATCTTTAGCAAAAATATTTCTATATATCTGAGTCTCCAAAATTAAAAATTGCCTCACTGGAATCCAATGTTGTTACCTCTTTCGGATTTGCACACTGCTGTTTGGATATATAGATGTGCACATCTATTCATCTCATAAATATATCTGCTATGCTATCTGTGAGAACCTCTACCTTTTGGATTGTAGAGATGTGGTTTGAAACCACTTAAAAGTAATAAGAGGTATCAAAAGGGCATCAATTTTGAGTCATGATATTATGGCACACATCCTAGGCAAAGCTCACAAAAAAAAGATGGATGAGGATTATTGAGGAAAAATCATACCTATATAAGTGGCATTATTTGTTAGCTTTCATACAAAGCCAATTAATGAAATGAACCTCCAAAGTGGATGCAGCAGCCATTAGCACTCTTGTGTGAGAAAGCTTCTCCTCTTGATTTACACCATTCAAGGTAATGCCAACAAAGACTTTCTTTCCATTCTAAAACCAATTAATTGGTCAAGCTTGCTTAAACAAGGTTCCTATTGGTGGGCTACATTACTTGCTCCAGCTGCCCAGAGTCAACAGTAAAAGGGTGATTGATCTCCAACGTTTGACGGGAACTATCCTTCCTCCTTCTTCCACCAAGGTTTAATTCTCCCCGCCCCATCTAGGTGAGATATTACTCTTAAAAACCTATGAAAAAATTTAAAAAAATTTTAAAACTATGAAAAGCAGTCTTTTGAAAGATGCTATTTGTTGCAGTAATCTTTCATGTAATTAATTTCTCATATATTCCATTTTTAAAAAATGCCTTCACTGGTTCACAACCTGGGAAAGGAAATGACTTCATTGACTAACCATCATGTTTGAAATACCTACACATACTGGAACCACAGGTTCAGGTCCCAGTAGGTTTTGCTAGCTTTTTTTTCCTTCTGGGCCGTGGATGAGTATGTAATCACGTGTTGAGTGTCCATAAAAATCACAGGATCATGGTCAGAGTTCAAACACTTTCAAATGGGGTCATATTGGCATCTTGTGCCAAAATTCCACAAGGTGACCTCATAGTCCACTCCTTTGACACTGGATTTCAATTTGGAGGATTGAATTGTAGTTCTAGTATATGAGTTTTTTTTAAATATTCCCCCTTCTCTCTTTATAACTGTATCTTTCATATTATTATGAGTTGAACAATTTCTTCTTTCCAAGGATGATGGCCAAAACAGAAATGCCCTTGGCAACCCTTCCCTTACCTCTTTCAATTTTAGTTAATAATAAGTGATATTTACATAGCACTTTAGTGTTTGTAAGAGACTTTGCCTTCATTTTCTCATTTGCCCTTCCCAACAACCCTGGCAGGTAATGGTTATTGTTATCCCCATTTACAGAGAAGGACATTGAAGCTCAAAGAGATGAAATTACTTGTACAGTGTCACACAGCCAGGGGATCTTCTGAAATGGCATTAGGACTTGGGTCATCTTGATTCCATATCTAGCATTCCTCCAAGGTAATAGGATCCATTTCAGCTGGGCTATCTGGTTCATCTAAGCACATGATAGAAAATCCTGATTGGCTTGGGGATTGACATGGAAGGAAGAAAAAAAGCTATTTGATGGATGATGTCCTTGGAGAATCTGGAGAAAGTTGTAAAATGGGAGGGTGAGCTAAGGACTGGATTTGCTCAGTCAGAGGACATCCTTCTTCCTGTGCCCCACCCTTTAGAAACATGAAGACCAAACCAAAACAAACAAAAAAGTCAATGCTTACATTGAGAACTTCAAAGCTATTCACTCTTCTCTCAAATGCTCTTTAGCCAACATGCCCTTCTCCCTATTTAAGCAGTTCAAGATTTTGAACTGGGGAAACAATTGTTTAAAGACACAATATGTGTTTGTGCATATGGATAGTTTATAGCTCATAAAGCCTATAAGAGATTATAGGAGCATAGATGTCATGTTCTAAGAGACCTCAAAGGTCATCTGGCTCAGCTCCCTAATTCTAAAGATGAGGAAATGAAGGCGCAGAGAGGTTAGAGGCTTGCTCAACATCATACAGGTGGCAGATGGCAAAACTGAGCTTTGAAACCACACAGTGATAGGTGTCACCTTTCTGCTGTGTAATGCCCAATGCAGCATTTCACATTTTAAGATAGTGTCCTTTGTGTTATCAGCCTTAATGCTCTGGTAACTGTGGAAAACTTGGTATGCTCTGTTGTTGCTGTTGTTGCTGTTTCAGTGTGTCCAACTCTCTGTGACCCCAAAGTCAAAGATTGGATGCATTTAATGTTGGGGAGAGCCTTATATTTCCTTCCTTCCTCCCTCCCTTCCTTCCTTCCTTCCTTCTTTCCTTCCTTCCTTCCTTCCTCCCTTCCTTCCATCAGGGTGAATCCAGACATCTTCTTTCTAAGAATAATGTGGACTGCCCTAGAGCAAGGCTTCCGGAAAGCCTCCAGTTGAGTGGCAGAAATGTGTGATGCTGCACATGACCTTGGTCTGACTCCCATCTTTCACCTTCTCAGTTTCTCCAGTTTTTAACCACTGTTCATGAACTGCCCCTGTGCCCATTCTTCTCTTCCCTTAGACTTCTTCCTATGACTTTTCTTGTGTCAATGCTAGTGATTATTCCTCAGCCTGCATTTCTCTCTTGTCTTTCTGATCAATCTCTTACTCAAGACTTTGCTCTAATTAGTCTGGACTTATCACCTGTTTGCATGACTAAGTAATACTCTTGCTTTAGTCCTGAATAACAATTAGTAACACCTGTTAAAGTTCAGGTCCCATATAGAGATAGCCCCATGTTGATCAGAGGTGTCTGTGGCAGTTTCTTGAGACATGCAGCTGAGTTAACAAAAAAAACAAAAGCTCATTAATAAACTAGGTCCCTATCCTTAAAGAACTTACAGCCTTGACCTTTCAACCTTTGACTTTCATTGGAAATGTTGAAACAAAGGTTGAAAACTTTAAGTGATAGAGAAGAATGTAATTCAGTAAGTGGGAGATTTGACTAGATAATACTTAAGATCCCTTCCAATTCTGAAATTCAGTGATAAATTCTTCCTATAATTGTATTTGGAGCTATTTGTTATCCTATGGGTGGCATTATTCTGAACATTATGGCACATGCAGAGTATCCCAAAAGTCTTAGTGCAATTTCAAACTGCCAAAACTTAAAATTGCACTAAGACTTTTGGGATACCCTATATAAAAGAAGCTCATGACACAGCACCAACAGTGATGGTTTCCAAAAGACAGGCCGAGTTTGTTGTTGTTTTTGATGGTTGAATCTGCCAGTCTTCTCTAAATGTTCTTCAGTGTCAGGTAGCGTATTCCCTAATACTTGATGACTTTCTTGGGAAAGTGATCAGAGCAAAATTGATGTTGGAAAATATGGTAGGGATTCAGCAATGAAAAAGGGCAGAATGATGTAGATTAATCATAAGCTTTATAATAATATATTATGTGTATTTTCTTTAAGAAGAAATTAGGTGCTGGATTTGTCCAACTCTGGAAAAAAGGAGAAAATGAAATGAACTGTATCTTAATGAAAAGCAAATGATTGGTCACTTACATAGGAGTTATTTCAGAATAAGCCATTTGCTGGCATTCAGATTCATTGATTGGTTAGATCTAAAGTCAAAGTAAATGATAAATTAGAAGAAAAATATACATGGGAACACACTGTAGGAGATCATTACCTGAATATTTAGCACAAGCTATTGACTGCAAAAAACGTGCAATCGATCACAGAAAAGACTTTAGGCATGGCCATATCACAAAAGAGTGATGAGCCATGAGGGGAAAAAAAATCAAGTATGAGGAAAGTTTGGCCTGAGATGCAGCAGATCCTGTTAAACCCAAAGCATTTGTTTTTTTTTTTGTTTTTTTAATGTTTTGTAGGGCAATGAGGGTTAAGTGACTTGCCCAGGGTCACACAGCTAGTAAGTATCAAGTGTCTGAGGTTGAATTTGAACTCAGGTCCTCCTGAATCCAGGGCCAGTGCTTTATCCACTGTGCCACCTAGCTGCCCCAAAGCCAAAGCATTTGTAGTTAAAACAAGATGAGAGGCAGCTAGGTAGCGCAGTGGATAAAGCATTGGCCCTGGATTCAGGAGGACCTGAGTTCAAATTCAACCTCAGACACTTGACACTTACTAGCTGTGTGACCCTGGGCAAGTCACTTAACCTCAATTGCCTCATACAAACAAACAAACAAACAAAAAAACCCAGATGGAAGAACCAAACATGCAGGAAATAGAATGGATTGTTGATGGTGATCTATTTTCATCTGCAACAATCCTGGAACAGCCACACTTGAATTCCATTACCTGGTTACATGATAATGAAACACAAGGAAGATTTCAAAGGAATAGAAAAGATTACAGGCCATGCTGTTATCTAGGAAAAGGAAAGGGACCAAAAAGACATAATAAACAAGTACTGACCCATGACTTCTTAGCTCTTTAAAATGTTTATGAGAATGGCCGATGCACATAGAATGATTGGTTATCTTTTAGGAAAACATGAGAACAGGCATGCTCTCATAAGTGATAGTCAGATTTTGAGTTTACAGTAGACTCATATGTTTGTGGTCACACAACTGACAGAGAGAAAGAGAGAATAAGCTTCCTCTGGGTTTACGGATTTTGTTTTTTAAGTAATTGACTCAAAACAGAATTTCACTTCAAAGGCTCTTCACAAAGTGTGCTTCCTGGGTATACATTAAAAGTATACAAAAGTTTTTCAGATGTAACTGTAAAGATTGACTTTCTTTAATAATCTAGTACTGACCTTAAGTAGGGATAAACCAAAGAGGCATATTCTCACTTTACTGGTCAAGGTCTCTGGAGCTCTGGAGCAAAGTCCTCACCACATAATGTTGATGGCAAGTGTTCTCCAAATGCTCACAAGCATCGCCTTGTACCGATTGCACTCACACCTAGAGCACTAGAAAGCCTCCTTGGTGAAATCCACCTCATTGGAAAAGAGATAGACCTAACCATTCACACCCGAAAGACAACCAAGTGCTGCCCTTTAAAGGGATAGCTATCAGAGCAGGTTTACAAGGTGCACACACTTTAAAATCTCTTTTATTTCAGAGTGGATTAATTAAATACAGCTGCCACCTTCTACAGGGATCTTTTCCTGATCAGCCCCTTCTGCTTTTCCCCAAACTTAACCTTACTTGTATTTTATATGTGATTACGTAAAACCTATATCCCACAATAAAAATTTTTGCCTTTGTATCCCTAGTGCATGACCTGGTATATAGTAGGTGCTTAATACATTGATAATTGCTTAATTGATTGATAATGTAAGCTTCTTGAGAATAATTTGTATCATTGTATAAGAATACCCAGTGTTTCTACACTATAGGAACTTTTGTTGGCTGATTGCTTTAAAGTCATACCATATTTGTTTATTTTTCTCTCTCCCTTAATGGTATTGTTTAGTTTGCTTATCTTACAGTCATCAGGCTTGGATATAAATGTGTGTGTGTATCTATATCATATACATATGTAATTTCTAAAACTCAAATCTACTCCTACTAGGCAGGGAAGATTTTCCACTATCAGGTCTAGTCAGAAGAATAGTGCCTCAGATTCTGAAAGCTGTCCCAAGAGAAGAGATCCACCAAAGTTTAGCAACAATATTTTGAGAGAGGTCCCAGTGTGGCTGCTTTAAAGAGGAGATATTCCTTAGGATATATAACCTGAGAGTTCATTTTAAAACAACTTTCTTTTTTTTGGTGTTCACACCTCTTACCTTTTTCTTGTACACCCTTGAGCTTCTGGAGTGCTGGGCCCAGGGTAGGTACTCACTCATACCTGTAAGATTGAAAATACGGAAATGAATGGGCTGGAGGGGGTTTGGGGATGATACAACTAAGTTTTATATTTCAAAGGCAAAAAAATCGAAGATCCCTAGGGATACAACAATACAATTAACTTATTCCTGCATTATTTTTGTGTGAATGTTTTTTTTTTTTTTTTTTTGCTGGGGGGGGGAGGCACATTAATGCATTGTCAATGTATTCTGGGTTAGAGACATGACAGAAAATGTCTCTTATGTAAAAATCAATTGAATTCTATCTCAGTGATGTGTTAAGAGGACCTAAAAGTGCATTGTAGCTTTTGTCACTTCTCTAGAATGATTAGGGGGTTGCCTAAAGCCCTTTCATTAGTTACTAGAAACCTTACACTTGCTAATGTTACAATCAGCTGGATTTTTTCAGGAAAAAAGGAAACAAACTTGAAGCTTATTCTTTCTTAAAAAAAAAAGAATAACTTGCCAGAATTTCACAGAAATAAGATGATTATTTTTTTTCTTGGCACTTGGCTAAACCCATGAGTTTATGCTGGCAAATAGAATGAGTGCTGAAAGTTGAAGTCACTCTTTGATCTGGTAAATAAATCCGTAGAAATTTCAACTTCAATTACAGTATTTAAATTTATGACATATCCAGTGCTGTAACAGGGTTGGTAATAAATGCTAGTTTCATACTAAAAAATGCTCTGTATTCATATGCCTATAATTCACAAATCAATGAGGTGCTTACAAATTGAAGAAAAAAAAAGTTTTTGCATTTTTATTGTCTTTCTTTCTTTCTTTTTTTAACAAACATCCAGTGATTCAACAAACATTTTTTAGGCATCTGCTGTGTTGTAGGTACCATGGGGTATACATGATGAGAAAAACTCAGTTAAGGAAGTTAGGATCTAGTAGGGGCAATAAGACATGTGCATATCCAGATAGAAAGATAGAAAGATAGATGGATGGATGGATAGATAGATAGGATAGATAGGATAGATAGGATAGATAGATGGATAGAAAGATAGAAAGATAGATAGATGGATGGATGGTGGATGGATGGATAGATAGATGATAGATAGGTAGATGGATAGATAGATGGATGGATGGATAGATACATACATATATACATACATACTAGAGATAGATAAATAGATGATGGACCAATAGACAGAAAGACAGACAGACATGATGGATGTTTTGGGCCTGGTAGACATGCTAGTGCTTGTAGAGGTATAGTGAGGAGTTTTTGTGCATAGTCCAAATAGGATAAAATATGTCTTCAATTCAGTTGATAATATGTGGGAGGAGGTGATGGAGACCTCAGTGTACTGTGAGCCTGCTGCTGGGCAGGCCACACAAGGGTAAGGGGTAAGGTGGGATATCAGATTGGGGAGGATCTTATCTGGGGTTTAATAGTTAGGTTGATGAGGAGTGAGTTAAGAAAGCCATATAGTAGCATTCTATTTTATTTTATTTTATTTTTTTTTTGGTGAGGCAATTGGGGTTAAGTGACTTGCCCAGGGTCACACAGCTGGTAAGTGTCTAGTGTCTGAGGCTGGCTTTGAACTCAGGTCCTCCTGAATCCAGGGCCGGTGCTCTATCCACTGCGCCACCTAGCTGCCCCTATTTTAATTAATTTTTACTAATTAGATGTCAACCTCACTTGTTTCCATATTTCAAAAGGACTGAAAGTAACAAGTCCTAAGTTTAAGGCCCTGGGACAAAGACCTGATTGACCCTCCCTAGTTTCAGGTGTCTTGTTCTGTTTAAGTTAAGTGGTGCAGGAAATGAGTGAGAGACTGATGGTGATCATGGGATGAAGCCATAGAAGAGACAGGTGTCCAGCAGCAAAGAGTACAGTCTATTGTAGACGCTGAACCAACAACCTAAACCACTATGTATTATCCCAGACCCCAGATTCCTGTTGACTGGGACACAGTAAGCCCCACTGATCATAACTGAGATTTCTTTAGCAGTGTCTGGGATCATTCCCCCCCACAGCAAAGTGACTCAACCTCTCCCTTATACCCAGATGGAAAAGTACTGACTCAGCTTTTTCACAGAAACTAATTCCCATAGGGTAGGAGTAGGTACCTGAGGCTATAACCTTGGGCTGGGACTTGATCACTGTTTGAGGATGAAATTTTCCCTAGCTTGCCTTGCATAGGACATCTACAAAAGGAGCAGAACTGTGAGTTCAAGAGAAGCAGTAAAAGGCTTTCCTCTTTCTGATAGAGGTTGAGAGGATCTAATTTCTGGGGGAAATAAACACAAGCAAAAAGGCAAAAATCATAGTATTGGTTTACTCTTGGGTATCAAAAATTTAAGCAGAAATATAAAGCTCAAGGTGAGAGTGGCAGGCTATCTCATGTTTGTTAAATATGCTTTTTCAGTCAACAAGCATTTATTAAGCACCTATGATGTGCCAGGAACTACTAACTACTAGAAATACAAAGAAAGGTAAGATTGTTGTCTCTGCTCTTACAGACCTCCCATTCCAATGGGGGCCAGAATATACAAATAATTAGGTATGAGCAAGATCTACATAGAGTAGGCAGAAGTTATCTCAGAAGCAAGGGACCAGCACTGGGAATTTTGAGGTGGAAGGGCTAGATGTTCCCCAAGTTCTATTCTGGCTCTAAATTCTGTGAAATTTGAGATTCAATGAATTTTGAAGTATCTTCCAGTTCTGTCATCTTTTGTATGTGTCTGAGTCAAGTGTAAGGTTCAGTAGAGGAGACTGTGTTGGGTCACTCTCTGGTAATGGCTTTGTTTATCCAGAGAAGTCCTGGGTATATGGCAATAGTGTTTTTGAAAGGACCATTACCGCCACACTTCAAGTATCTGAGGACTTGGTGGATTATATAATCCCTAACCTATCTAGATCAGCCCTTGATAACTGGGACTTGACTGAGAGCCCTTGGTGGCCTTTAGCCAATTCAAGTATATCAATTTTTATATTGAATGATGTAATCAATTGTGCAAAACAGGCAAGAATTAAATCATGTCACCTTCTAAAGAGAAACATGTTGGTCAAGGACAGTGATTTGGGCAACTCTTTTTTTTTTTTTCTACAGATGACTACTAACCTACAGGAGAAAAAAAAATTGACAGTTCATAGACAAGTAGAAGCTAGTCACTTTGGGTGTGTGTAACCAAGTAGGTTATCACCCATTATTAGTGCCCTGTATGATATGAATCAGTGGTATTTGTTTTTCTTCACTTGATTTCTTTTCTTTTCAAACATTAGTTCGATTTCGAGATAATGGCTTATTCCCATTGAATTCTGAGGGTTTCTGATTCTCTGCCAAGAACCAGGGATGAACCCAATTTGAAGAGAGAGTCTCTGCTTTTTTTATGCAAGGTCATTACCCCCTTGGCACTGTCTCCTGGTACTTCTGATATCTTGGTGCCA
The DNA here is from genome assembly GCF_019393635.1 of Dromiciops gliroides. Taxonomy (NCBI): domain Eukaryota; kingdom Metazoa; phylum Chordata; class Mammalia; order Microbiotheria; family Microbiotheriidae; genus Dromiciops; species Dromiciops gliroides. The sequence goes on from NC_057863.1 coordinate 65,723,655, forward strand.
GGAAAATTTCCAAACACAGAGGGACGTCAACATGCTTTGAAAGGAAGGTGGGAAATACACTATAGTATGGAAGTACCATGGAAGGAAACTCTCTTCTTCTCACAGGAGATAAATATTACAGTATTACCTTTTTTCTTATGCAGAGTACTATTCTCCCTCCCCCACATGGGTTCATAGTAGACTTCATAGTAGAATTCTGGGTCAGAATGCATTTAGAATCACTTTGAACTCCTAGAAAGAAAGGGAATCTATATATCCAGGGTGTTTTTATTATTTATGGTTTTTTAATAGCTTTGTAACATCTACATTAGTGTAGATTCTGTAATCTGTGAATCTGGAAGCCCTGTTGGCTTTAGGATTAACAGATGGGTGTAGACCAGTGTTTCTCAACTTCTTCCAATCAGAAACACCCCTGGGAACTTTCTAAGACATACCAGCCTTCCTCCTTGCCCTGTAGTCATTCCTTAGTCCATTGTACCTCCAACATCCCACCCTCTTATTAAATCAAAGGACATAATTAGGCTACCTTCACTGTTCACCAAAACATAAGACCTGTATAGGCTATAGGAATAGTTCAGAAACAAGTCAGTAGGTGACAGGAGCTTTTTAGCATTTGTTCCAAGATGTTTCCTTTTCCTAACTTGCAAAAATGACAATAATTGGAGATATGGGGGTTGAAGCCTTTGTGATCGATACAATAGAATCAGTATATATGAAAGCTTATGAAATAACCTTACATACCAATATTTTATTCAAGGTCATTACCCCTTGGCACCATCTCCTGGCACTTCTGCTCTCTTGGTGCCAGGAAAATTTCATACATACCAATCCCCCTCCCTCTTCCTATCCCTATGCCACAAGTGTGGCTCCGATTAAAAATCACATGCAGTTTTGCTATCACCATTGTGTCCTCAAATTTCAGGGCCAGTCCTGGCTGTAGTTTTTGAGGAACATGAGGTGGGGGGGGGCGGTATTCATAATGACTTTACTCCTTGAGCAGCAGGAAATAGACATTAATCGTGGTTATTGGTAGTGACAAGGAATCTGGTTAATTCTGAAGCCATTTCTATTGTTGAGTGTAGCTGGATAGTCAAACCTTGCTCCATCAGCTTTTTTTTCTTTATCTTTTCAGATAGTTCAGATATTCCTGTGACAATTGAATGGTGTTTGAAATTCACCTTACAAACAGCCTAGGCCTGTTTGCTCTCTTCCAGGCTCTTCTCCTTATTAAGAACACCCATCTCAGCAGTTAGCCTTGGATCAATCAACCTATTGACAGAGATGGAGCCTGCTTCCTGATAAGTTTGCATTCCAGAATTCAGCCAAAGATATTTCCCAATTAACCACCACTGCCTCAGTCCAAATAAAGTCTGACTATTTGGAGGAGCTTCCAAATACAATTGAAGTTGATTGTTGCAGGTGTGGTTAGTAAAATGTAAAAGAAGCCACTTGTACTCTTGGAAGATCCTTACATTGTATTTATGTGTTTAATTTTAAATTGAGGACATAGACTTCCTGCACTTGAAACAGTAGATCATATAATTCAGACCTGAAATAAAGCTCTGGTATTCCAAATTAACTATTGAGTTTGAAGGCAGATATGCAAAATCTGAGCAGCTAGGTGATATAGTGGAGTGCTAGGCCTTCAATCAGAAAGACTCATCTTCCTGAGTTCAGATCTGGCCTCAGACACTGACTAGCTGTGTGACCCTGGCCAAGTCACTTAACCCTGTTTGCCACAGTTTGCTCATCTTACAGATGAGCTGGAGAAAGAAATGGGAAACCACTCCAGTATCTTTGCCAAGGGAATCCCAACTATTTTACTGGAGAGTCTATAATGACTGAACAACCATAACAATGCATAAATATTGCAAACTTCAGCCCTCTGGTATGACCCTGGAAGGCCTTACTGACAGTTTGGCCTCCATATGTTAAAAGAATGTGACTTGTGATTTTTGAGGAGATAGGAGTATTGCTCATGATGCACTTCATCTATATTTGGAAAATTTGCCTTTGGGAGACAGGGGTGGTATTATTGCCAAGGATGCTGTTTCCCTTGGGTCAGGTGGAAATGTCCATTTCCAAACTTTGCTTTTTTATTTCTGTGGGTCATTAGCCTAGAATTCCCACCTTGCCAGAGACAGTCTGGTCAGTGTTTCAGCAACAAAATTCTACAGTAGGAAAGACCTTTAAAATAGGATTTAGGGTTGGACAAGCGTTTTACTCCCAGAGCTTACAAAGCACATGAGGATTTTGCAGGTAGAAACAGGTTTAATGTTTCAAAGAAGGTAAGAAATGATTAGTATCTCAGAGGCACATGAAGGAGTTAAGTTAATCTAGGGAAAGAGTGCTAAAGTCACAAGGATAAGCATTTTACAGCCAGACTTTCAAGGTCTAGGTCAAAGCTTCTTAAACTGTGGGTCTTGACCTTGTATGGAGTCATGTAACTGAATTTCCAGGTCAATAAAAATTTGGCAACAGTAAAAAGTCATGTATGCCTACCTTATAGAAGTTCTGGCCTAGGTATACTGAAAAAGGTAAGTATCAGGCTTATTTTTCTATGTTTTTGTCCAAACCACATTTTTTTGTTGTTTGTTTTCTTTGTTTTTTTACTAATCAACTTTAGCCAAGTCCATGAGTCTAATTAAATGTAATGGAATGGTGTGTGAAAGCATTCAGGCTTGGGCTTTTCTGTAAGCAATTCTTTTTTGACCTTCCATTCACAAGGCGCTTTAGGGGGAAGACAGGATGACATGGTAGAATCAGCTGCGACGTTGTTGAATGTTTGGATTAGGGGAAGATACATATTAACATTTTATCTTATAATATATTGGGTTGCCCTGTGTTCATCTAAATCACCATAAAGATAGTCCAAAGCAACATTGGGTGGTCTGGTATTTTTCATTTTTATAGACAGAGATCTCGTTGATGAAGACAAAACTAAAATATTGCCTGTCCTCAAGAAGCTTATGTTATACTTGGGGAGTGGGGGTGGGAATTGCTATTGAGGGTACTGAGGAACTCTCCCCAAAGGAGGAGACATTTGGAAGAAGAGGAAGATTCTGACAGGGAGTCCGGGGGAGGGAGTGCTTTCCAATCTGGGTGGGTGGGTGGGGGGAGTAGGGAGCGGGAAAGACAGCTTGTGAGAAAGTCAGGATAAGGAATGTTTGGGGTACAGCCCATGATGGAATTTGGCTCCTATCTATCCTTTGTGGGCGAAGGGAAGTAATGTGAAATAAAGCCAAAATGGTAGACTGGAGTCATATTGTGACAGCTTTGGCTACCTGGACAGAGAGTTTTCATTTTGTCTTACAGGTAAGAGGGAGCCAGCCCAAGTTTTTGAGCTGGAGGGGAGTGAGTGTTCATTGTATGGTAAATGGAATATAATAGAGAGACAATGTAGATAGTGGACAGTTAAGTTCTTATTGCTCTACTTCCAGTGATATTTGAATGTAGCTCTCCATTCATGTCACTGGCTAAATTGGTTGCTTCCCCAAACATAACTATATTTTTAAAAAGCCCCATGAACACAGTCTCTTTTTTTTGTTTGTTTGTTTTTGTTTTTTGAAGGGCAATGAGGGCTAAGTGACTTGCCCAAGGTCACACAGCTACTAAGTGTCAAATGTCTGAGGCCGGATCTGAACTCAGGTCCTCCTGAATCCAGGGCCAGTGCTTTATCCACTGTATCACCTAGTTGGCCCCCAACACAATGTCTCTTACTCATCTTTGTAGCACCCTCTCCAGCTGTATACCTTGCCCATGGGAGGCAATTAATAAGTTCATGTTGAGTTCAGGTGCATTAAACGATTAAGGTGGGCATCAATATTATTCTCCACCTGTTCATGAGAAGAAACCTTGTGGTGTAAGACAAAAAATGCCAGGTTTGGATTCAGAAGCCCTGCATGGTGATTCCTCTGTGAGTATCCTCCACACTTGTATAACCCTGGAGAAACCACCTTTCCCTCTTGTGAGGGGAGGGGGCTTATTTATCCTAATCTGTTAGACATGACAACCTCATGACTAAATGAATTCTAAGTTCCATCTCTGATTCTTATAATCCAATGTAACAAAAGGGCTTCCACTATCTAAAGTCCCCAAAGAACCACATTTACAAATACCAAAAGTAAGATTCACTCTATTTTTGGTCAGCAAAAAATATTAATTTCCAGAGGTTGCTAATATCTGGTTTAATTTTTCCCCCCTTCCTGTGCCCAGAGGACTTTGAAATGCACTTTATGCTATAGAAAGTACAACTAGTCTCCTCTTTCTCCCTTCCTGGGCTGCCTAATTTTCTTCCCACCCACAAAGGAGCCAAGAGAAACCAGCGACCCATACCTGGCAGTTTTTGTTAGTGATTGCTCCACACCTGGGAGAATGCCCAGGGATATACATACCCCTATCACCCCCACATTTTCTACTATGGGGAGAGCTACTGCCCACACTAAATAATACTCAGGAATTCTCCATGTGATTCACTGCTAATTCTTCCTCTTCCCCTTTCCCACTTTTTTTTTTTTTTGGTCTGGACCTGTGAAAATTTTCTCTACCTAGGCAGATTGACAATTTGTCTTCAATTCAAGGTCTCAGAGAGTTGCTTTGGCCAGGAGAGGTTAAAATGACCTCTACAAGGTCAAACACATTGTATGTATGTGAGACAGGATTTGGTTTTTTGTTTTTTGTTTTTGTTTTTGCCGGGCAATGGGGGTTAAGTGACTTGCCCAAGGTCACACAGCTACTAAGTGTCAAATGTCTGAGGCCGGATCTGAACTCAGGTCCTCCTGAATCCAGAGCCTTTGCTCTATTTCTATTCACTGTGCCACCTAGCTGCCCCTTGAGGCAAGATTTGAATCTCAGTCTTCCTGTCTTGAATCCAGTGACATGGCCTCTGTCTTTCATTTGACCTTCCTTGGACTCAATCATTCACAGTCTTCTTGGGCTTTAAAGACTGCCATCCACATTGGGACTCATGCCCATCATTATTATGAATGAAAGTTACAACATGGACATTCTGCTCTCCCCTTACCTAAACTTACATATGAGTCAGCCCTGTTGCCATATGCTTGTCCTGAAAAATAACAGCTGATAGGGACTTGCTGAGGCATGCAGCATAAGAAATGAAATGACATTGCACATAAGAAGTTTGGATCTTGGCCCCAAGTTGTTTTTTCTTTTTTTTTTTTAAAGGAGGAAAAAAGGAGGGGATATGGTACTAATCATCAGCTTGGGCAACAGTGTTCTTTGTTCCAACCCTAATGAGACCTGATTCCCACAAGAATTGTGATTTATTACCTGTTTGTACTGGACTGTTTGCTTTTGTTGTTTATAATCTTCATATTTAGTTAACCTAACATTTGACACAATTTCACTTTTTAAAAAACATAATACTTTGTCACATAAACAACAACTGTGCAAGTGAGTGCTTATTCAGACACTGAAACTTGGGGCATCTTGGATCACCTCTTCTGGTATTAATATTCTGCCTTCAATTTCAGGCAGACATAACCAGTATTTGAGGTCAAGTGAGATATTTTACTAAGAAATCAAACTTTTCCATAGCAATGTGCCCAAAAGCCAATCTTAGCTCTGCAGTGCCAGCAATTTCATATGTTCTATACAGTGCTAAGTACATAGCCAGTCTTGAATACAGTAGATTTAAATAATAATCCAAACCAATATTGCCCTAGAGATATAAAGGATCTCCCGAAATATTCCCTTTTGGTTTTCTCATTTTGTGAAAGTGTCTGCAGCTGGAATGGTCTGTGATTGCCTTTCAAGAGATTGAGGTGTGTGAGGAGAGGTGCCTTTCACAATGGAAGTTCAGGTTAGGAGCTGGCCTATAATAATGAACTCCTTCTTTACTTTCCGGCTGCAGGGTGTTTTTCTCCCCTTCCCCTCTCACATGTTTCAGAGTATAAGTAGACTTAGTTGGCTACAAGTCAGCATCAAGGGTGTTTATGTGTATAGAGAGTTGCCAACCCTTGGGGACTAGGAGTATATTTCCCAGAATCTATGATCAGTGGTGATGAGAGGAAGCTGTCTGCTCACTTTCCTGTCTGTGCTTTATGGAGTGTTGACCAGTGCCTTCTACCCTTGCTCTGTACAGTCCTCTTCAGGTCCAGGGGAAAAAAAAAGGTCTCCCCACTAGCTGGACACAGTAGTCCTGTTCTTTTAACTTCTTTCCTTCCTTCCCCAGGCGATTCATTTTTTTTCTTTTCAAGAGGCAAGAAAACCCTTATTTGCTTGAGGTCAAAACGTTAAGCAATTAAAACACGGGAGGCTGAGAATTCTGACTTGCCCCTTTGTCTAGATTTACGTGTCTCTGGGTATATCTGTGACAGAGACAGACAGAACACTTTTATAGTTGTGAGGGGATTTTTTTTTTAAAAAAAGCACCTTTTAAAAGCCTGCCATGGCAGTATATTAGCTAAGAGTTGGGAGGGTCAAAGGATTAGGGAGTCTGGATGAGGAAAGTCAAGGGCAAGAATAAAACAAAGAAAAATGGCTGGAGATGATTTAAAAAGGAGCAGAACAGGTTAATTGTCTGTTGCTTTATAGAAAAAAAATAAGCCTTAAAATTCTATATAAATGTGGACTATGATGGAAGTCTAGATCTGTGATTTATCTGTTTAGGGAACTCCCAGAGTGCAAATTGTCCACCAATGAAGATCAATAATGGGGCTTGTAAGTCTCACAAGTCTTAGAGAGTTTCCTGATATCCAGGGCAGGATTTGAGCCCAGGTCTTCCTGGTGTCATGCTTGTACTTCCTCCTCTTCTCTTTCCTTCTCCTCTTCTTTCTCATCATGATCTTCATCCATTTTGCAATACTCTTCTCCAGTAAGTCCTTGGAAATCCCATGCAGCATCGTCTTACAAGGGCCGAGTTTTGTTCATTGCTTCTATGCAGCCGACTTATGCTTCTCTCAAAGGACACAACTCCCCTTTCAAAGGATTTTGCCAAAAAAGGTCAAGAGGACTAGGGTGGGACAGTCCAGGAAATTCTTTAACAATCTGCGTGTGTTTCCCCAATCTGTCTACAAGGCTGACATTTATGTATTGCACTGTTTGTGTTGAGGTGGCTATTTATTTCCAAGTTGAGAATTAGCCCACCTTCCTAACGAGAATATTTGTGCAGGATGGTTTTCTAGAATAGAGGCAACAGTGTCCTGGTCTTTTTTAAACACTCCAGGTTGGGGCAGCTAGTCCTTTTTGTGTGTTTACCCAAATCCTTGAAACTTTTTTTCCCTTTTTACTCTGTGTGTTTGCCTAAGTGAATGAATTCCCCTGTATGACAGATAGGTTTGCTCTCTCACCTAAGAGAGCCTTATCAGACATTTTTGGGGGATTACAGTTCTTGATATGAGGAATCTCATTTCATTTACACAAGAGACAGAGCAGAGCAACCTGCCTGTGTGTTTTAAACAACAGATAAGATTTTTGTGTGTGTCTTATAAACAAGCTCGATGTGTGAATGACTTTCTTTGTCTCTCAACTCCTGAGCCAAAGTAATTGGGTTGGCAGGGGTTCCTGGATCATTTGGGACCTGTTTCTACTAGCTCTGTTTTACAGTGTCTCTAGACTCAGGGTAACATTCATTTCTATTATTTCACCAGATTGGGATTCTGACTCCAGAACTGGAAAAAGAAAGTCTGTAGGACACATTGAGGTCTAGGTTGGGACATCCTCAAAGGTCTTGTGGTTAGCACTTTTGAGTTGATCTCCAAAGGTATTTTGACTCCTCAGTACCCTTGGTGCACTGAGAAGAAATTCAAATGTGTTGTGATGCTGCTACAACCCAGGTTTCCTTCTTCCCTCAAGTGTAGAAATGGCTAGTCATCTCAGAACAGGGCTCCTGAGGAAGGTCAGAAGGCCCAGGAATATTATGGGGGGGGGGGGGCTTTGCATAGTATTTCGCTTTATTCTAAACCAAAAACTACTTATTACAAACCTACTATATGCAAGGCATTATGGATACAGACAAAAAAAGCAATAAATAAATAATAGACTCCTGCCTTCAAGAATCATCTTTTTTTTTTTTTTTACATTCCAGTTAAATTTTTCTGTGGTTGTGATTTGCATCTCATGGTTGTACCAAAATCTAAATCGGAAATGTTTATATAGGGCTTAGCACAGTGCCTAGTATATAGTAAGCAGTTTATAAATACTGATTCCCTTCCCCTTTCTCATCTCCCTCTAACATATTATATATAATATTATGTGTTTCTCCGAAGACATCCTACATGGGAGTTTTGTTTTGCTTTTTTTTTCCTACAAAAATAGACAACATTAAAACGTCCCACTTCCTTCTTTTTGTTCCTTGGAGTTTTCAATAGCCTCCAGACCAGAGTCTCACATAGACCTCACAAAGATGGGTTCCATGAATCTATTTCAAGCACCCTAATGTTCCCATGGCCAAATTAATTTGGGAGGTACAACTCTAGATGATCAGATTATCTCCATTTACAAGAGCCAGTTATGTCCCAATGCCCCATGGGTCAGAAAATCTGTTTCTATAATTTGACATATGCTGAAGGACATTTATTTTTGCTCTAAGTTACCGTGAACTTAAATAGGAAGTTTCACTTGGGGCTTAAAGTTATGTTACATATAAATGACACAGACCAGAGATCTGACATGAGTAAGATTTGCCTTTGAGCTATTTAGAAGGCTGAAATATTTGATAAATTCATCTCATTTGTACAATCTATTTTGTCACATTATCTTAGGAAATAGAAAATTCTTTCTGTACGAGCCATTTGCTGAGCATTTAAAAATAAAAATCTATTCACAGAATCACAATTAGAAGGGCCACCCAGTACCTGACTAGTACCTGACTGAGATGCTACCCTACAGTACATATTAGAAAGAACCTATCAAGCATTTTCTCACAATCTTCTAGGGAATGGGAACCTACTATATCCTGAGGCAATCCATTATACTTTTGGGTAAGTCTAAGTATTTGGAAGGTTTCCCTTCTATCAAGTTTAAATCTGTCCTCTTCTAAGTGCTCCCAGTTTCTTCTAGTTCTGTCCTCTGGGGTCAAGCAGAATGAATCTAATGATTTTTTAAAAATTTTCTTTTGTTAAAAATATGTCGCCCTGTTTTTGTTTTTGTTTTTTTTGTGGGGCAATGGAGTTTAAGTGACTTGCCCAGGGTCACACAGCTAATAAGTGTCAAGTGTCTGAGGCCGGATTTGAACTCAGGTCCTCCTAAATCCAGGGCCGGTGCTTTATCCACTGTGCCACCTAGCTGCCCCCATATGTCGCCCTTTTGATACTGGAAGACTACTGTTCTGTGCCCCCTAAGCTTTCTGTTCTCTATAATAGGGAAGGCCAGTTTCTTAAACTGATACTCATTTACCATATTGGGTCTTTCGCCAACTTGGCTGCCACAATAATCAGGAAATGAGACTAAAAGATCCAAGAGGTCAGAGTAAGACAAAGAGAACAGGTGGCCTAAAGACACAGAGAGCTCAGTTTTCAGATGGAGTGAGTGGCCAGCAGTGTTCAATGACTGAGAGAAGGTCAAAAAGCATGAAGATTCACCAAACCCAGGAGAGTAGTCCAGGAACCCTCAACAGATAGATGTGACTCAACTGGCATTGAGTTACATATTTTATGTCCATGTGCCTCGATGATGGTAGAGCTAATTTTTTTTATAAAAGGCCTTATTCTTTTGCAAAACTAGATTTTCACCAGAAACCCACCACCGAGTTGAACCCAATGAAACTCTATGTGGTGTAAAGTCATATGTGGTGAAATATCCTTCTAGTTATTAGGGGAGAGGACTGATGTACACATCAGAGGGTAACAATCATGTGAAGGTATTAGTGTATCCTCCACAGAAGCCCTAGTTGATATCTCAGAGCGATCATTAATGTGATTCATATGAGTGACCTTCAAGTTTGTACCAATAAACAAATTTGATTATACCCACTAATATGGAGATGTTTTATCTGTAGACCTGGTGATGGACCATATTTTTAGGACAAGCCTGGCTAAGTTTGGAGAGGTCCTAGAATTATATATTCATCACTTAGTGATGAATTTCCTTTAGCTGCTGTAACTGGTGAAGGTCACCTATGAGGGTATGGAAAGAATTGTCATCAACATCAGTGTAGGGACTACCCGTGAAGATGAAACTAGACATTCTTGAAATATTGAAGAATTATTGTTGTTTTAAGGGGAGATTATTTAGATCCCTGGTCCCTTTAATAATGAACATTATTTTATTCAGTCTTTCTAAGATGCAGCCTTTATGCAGAAAATGAATTGGTCATAGTATAGTCAGTTGGCTGTGTTTTGGCCACTTTCCCAGTCAATCATGTAACTTCAACTGGATTAACATCAGTGCAATCTGGTTCACTCATTAATGTAGCTAAAATAAATGTATCAGTCATGTTTTTGGTCATGCAGTCTCAAAATAGGTTTGTTCATTTCAATTCCACATTTGTTACATAATATTCATGTGTGCATCTATATCTATCTATAATTACAAGACATTTCACTTAGGCATAGATATATACACATATATATGAAATATGTATATATGTATGTGCATATACATGCATACATACATACCCACATATATATTCGTGTGTGTGTGTGTATAGAGATAAATATACATCGATACAGATACAGGAAAAGATACAGAGAATTTTAGGTACTGGAGGTATAAAGACAAAAAGAAGACAGTCTTTGCCCTTGAGGGGTTTTATCTTACACTCTTCATGGGTGCTCATATAAACACAGGTTAGTTAGGAATTGCCAGCACTTTTAAACCAACGGCCTTCCTCTACCAACCTCAGTTCATTATTACTTCCTAAGACTGGTAGTACTGTTGTACTTGCTGTTCTAATGCTTCCAAGGGGGATTCCTTTCTCACGGATCACATTAGCAGCTTCACTTTTATTTCCTATCCTAAAGCCCCTCCTTCCCCCCCAAGCTTCTCTGTTGCCTCTTCCCTTCTTTTTTTCAAGGCTGGCTATGGAGTGAACTAGGCTTGATATTGGTGGACTGATTCTACCTTACAGATGAAGAAACTGAACTTAGAGAAATTGATTGGCCTATGATTATACAACTTGTAAATATGAGAGATGGGCCTTGAACCAATGTCTTGTAGGTTTTAAGTCAGGAACCCTTTGAATTCTCCCTCTGCTGACTAACTGTGGTGAGATAATGATACTGGGTTCTTGATAACCAGGCCACCAAAGCTTAAACTCCGGGAGGGCCTCCCAAGCTGGATAGATATAATGAAGGGCCTGGTAATTAATTGTATGTCTGCCATTTGATGATCTGCCTTGCCAATTTCAGAGAGATTCATTTCCAGATTGGCTGTTGGGTGATGAATATTTAGGCTAATGACATACTTGAAGACATACTAAGTCAAAGAGAAGTTGTGATCCATTATTGACTATTCTTTGAATTAGTGGAGTAAATTACGGATCAACTGTTCATGCAGCCCCCGTCTACATACTTCTGATGTTGTTCTTAGGGTGTGGTGCCATGATCATTGCATTCAAAATATCAGTTCACTGTTTTAACTACTATTAGAAGCTCTTCAATTTTTCTTTGTCCTTCAAACTGGAAAGAGGCTCCATCTTGAATGACCCAGCCATCCAATTCCTTCAGGGAAGAAATTATTGCCTTTGTTGTTAATAATAATAATAATAATAATCACAATAATAATAGACAATATTTATATGATATTTTTACTATCTCTGACCACTTAAGTCAAATCCTTCTGCCCTGGACCTTTTCTATAGAAGATTATAACAGCAGATGAGAGCTGATAAGAGTGTATCTTGGGGGGGGCAGCTAGGTGGCGCAGTGGATAAAGCACTGGCCTTGGATTCAGGAGGACCTGTGTTCAAATACAACCTCAGACACTTGACACTTACTAGACCCTGTGCAAGTCATTCATTGCCCTGCCCCAAAACAAAACAAAAACAAACAAACAAAGAGTGTATCTTGGTAGCCTCTCTGGAGTGGAGATAGAGGTTTGGCGTTGTATTATGCTCACCTCATCAACCTAAGGAAAAGAGCCTCCATGTCTTACAAAAACAAAAATACCAATAGGGTGAAAAAATGAAGGGAAGAGAGTGAGTTTACTATCTTGATTATAATCCTTCCATTCTGAGAGTTAAAGTATCTTTGTCTTTGGTACTATTTACCTTAGGATTAGAGTCACCATTAGTTTTCTTTCTCATACTATAATCAATAAATCTATAATTATTTATGAAGTTGATTATGTTCAAGGCCTAGTACTAGGTGCTGGGAATACGATGACCAAACTAAAATAATCTCTGACCTTGAAGTTACTATTATTATTATTTTTTTTGTGAGGCAATTGGGGTTAAGTGACTTGCCCAGGGCCACACAGCTAGTTAAGTGTTAAGTGTCTGAGGCCAGATTTGAACTCAGGTACTCCTGACTCCAGGGCTAGCGCTCTATCCACTGTGCCACTTAGCTGCCCCTGCCCTTGAAGTTTATATCTATCATGCAGAGATTTATTTGTCTTGCCACTAACTCAAAATGCCACCCCTTTTTTCATAACTTTCGTGTATAAACTATAATTAGGAAATGTTACCACTGCCAAAAAATAGAGATCAATTCTCATTTGTGCTCGCACAACTCAGGGATCATCAGATTTGACTCCCCCAAACATGTTTTGCCTACCTCCCACTTATTTTACAACCAATGTAGAAATCCTAGATACGATACTAAGGTGGAATTTTTTTTAAATGTGTCTCCTTTGCTTGAAAAATTTCCTGTGCCAAAAGAATTGTCTGTAGGAGGGTGTGACTAACTCAGCAAAGGACTTATCTGTTATCCTATCTCCCTGAACTCCCCAGTCTGCCTTTGATGTATGACTTGTTCCTTCCCCCTCATTCTCACCCCACCCCCAACCTTTTCTGTTATCTTTTCTCAGACTATGATTCATATCTAAATATTTTAAACTTTCAAAGTAAAACACTTGTGCACTGGTTATATGGGAATATGGGCCCAGAGACTCTGCCTTCACCTCCATTGACACAAGAATGATAGGATGAGAATTTAGAGTACCATTTAAAAAAAAATAAATAACCCAGCTCCTACTTGCATGAATTGGGATCCTGTATCTCTTTCCTTCTCGTCCTCATCCTCCTTCTTCTTTGCAGGGCAATGAGGTAAGTCAATTGTCTGGGGTCACACAGCTAGTAAGTATCAAGTGTCTGAGGCCGAATTTGGACTCAGGTCCTCCTGATCCAGGGCTGGTACTTTATCCACTGGGACACTTAGCTGCCCCTCCTGCATCTCTTTCAACAGACCTCTGTTGAATTAACCACTCATTCTATAAGGCCATTTTAAAGAAATTTGATGGGAATAGTGAAACAAATCTAAGATAAAGAAAGTGATCCTAACATGATCTCCTGGTCAGGGGGTGATTTTAATCTGCCTTCAGCATACATAGAGTCAGACCCCTAGGGATGTTGTAAAGGATTTGGAATTTCATGATTTTTATGGGCCCTTCCAACTCTGAAATTATGGTTCAATAGCATGTTTAGCCTGCAGATACTTAATCTGTTCTCCCAATTTTTACAAATGAAGAAAGTAAGACCAAGGTCCAATATGATTAACCCTGATGCCTAAAGGATTTCCAATCTGAGTTTTCTTCTTGGCCAAAGGTAAGGTGGTTTCTGAACTGGTATTTATTTAAAAATAAAACAAAAACACCAGGAAGGAAAGCCTAGATTCCTGGGCATGGTGGGGCATACCTGTAATACCTGCTCCCAGAGAGGCTCATGAAGCTGGCAGATCTCTTCATTCTGGGGCTTGTGAGCTGCAGTGGGCAAAGCTGACCCAGGGTATGTAGGTCTGTTGCTTGTTCTCCTTGTCCTAAGAGGGAAGAAATAGTAACAATGAGTGGAAATAAGGGTGAGGCACATATATCAGCTTGAAGTAGGGAAAGGCTTCCTAACATTTAGAAATCATCTTAAAGCAAAACAGGCTGTCCAAGGAGTTGATGGGTTCTCTCTCATTAGGGGCCTTCAAGCAAAAATTGAATGGTCACTTGACAGAAGTATTCTAGATGAGTTTCTTGTTCAGGTACTGATTAGAAGTCCTTTCCATCTCTTGAGATTTTGATGCAATGAAGAGGTATAATAACCAAGAAAAATAAAAATGTCCTTGGTAACAGGCCCCCTGAGTGTCATACAGTAGAAATGTTGCCACTTCTCCCCATCTCTCCAGAAAGCCAGCTACCTGCTACCTCTGGGGTAGCTAACACAACTCTCTCTGTCTCTGTCTCTGTCTCTCTCTCTATTTCATGGCCTGTCTATCTGTCTCTTGGTCTTTTTCTCTGTCTCTCAACAAACAGGAAGGTGATTCATTCACTTCCAAAATAACACAGCTGCCCATGCCAGCAACCAGCACCGGTTAATGTCAACTTCAAACCTAATAACTCTTAATTCACTTCCCTGACTGTTGACATTCATAAGCTTCTTACTCCAGTGACCAACCTGGTGGAGGTTTGAATCATGCTCAGGAATCTAGCCCCCTCAGCTGACGGCTTAAGAGGGCAACGTACCAGTAGGTGCCATCATCTTGTTCTTCCTTTATCAAGGTGTGGCCCTCCCCAGAGTGGTTTAGACCACATAATATAGTTAAAGGCTACAGAACAGGAGGTGCATTAGGAAATCAGAGAGGCATTCAGTACCATAATTGGTTGTGGAAGTGATGTCTTCTCAGGTAGATCGAGATCTGACTCATTTTTGAAGGACAGTAAATATGGAGTGGTTTTATTTCCTTATGTGACTTTATTTTCAGGTCTTAGACTCCCCTAAAGGAAAAAAAAAAGATTTTCCCTTTTTAGGTTTTTTCAAACTTGGGTAAGTTACTCTTATATCTGGGCTTGTTTTCTTATCTGCAAAATAAGGGATCTGCAGTAGATGGCTTCTAAGGGACTTTTCAAAGCTAATATTTGGTAATTCAATGATTGCTTAATATATTAGTAAGAAGCAAAAGAGAAAGAACATTAAGAATCTCTCCTCTGTGTGACCCTGGGCAAGTCACTTAACCCTCATTGCCCCACCAAAAAAAAAAAAAAAAAAAAAGAATCTCTCCTATGGCTAGTGATAGAAGGCCATGGATCCATAAGTGACAGTGCAAGGAGATTTGATGAAACCCATAACTCAGGCTTTCTTTTTAAAAATAGAACACGCTGATATGAAATAGTGGAAACACTCTAACTTTGGGAATTTGCCCAGTGATCAGCCTATAGGTGAGGACTTATGTATGGTTGTATTCTTTCCCCCTGGAAAATAGTAAACCATCATCCGCAAACTGGAAAATGCTGTCTAACTATCTCATTGAAAGAACTCATGACTGCTTTTGAAAAGTGAAAAGTTAGAATAGGATGTGGGATTAGAATGTAGAATCCAAGGGGTGAAAAGTATAGATTTCACACACACAAAAAAATCCACTGTGTTGGATACACTGACTTCAGTCTTTTGTGTCTGGCTCAGAGGTTAGATTAAAGGAATAGATTATTGGTGTGACATGTAGGTATTACAAAGATGTGAAGTAGAAAGAGCTATAGGTCATAGTTCAGGGGGGTTATGGTGAATCTAATTAAATGATTCTTTCATTCAGCAGATTCTTATTGTCTGTTACTTCTCTACTTTGTGCCTGGAACTGTGTTAGGAGCATAAGGACACATAAAGATGAATAAGCTATCGATCCTGCTCCCAATGAATTTGTAAGCTAGTAAGAAAGATGGAATTCCCATCCTGCCTATTTAATTTAGGATTACATTATGTTAGAATTGAAAGCTGTTTTCAAACCCAGTTTGGAGATTCAATTGATCTAACCTTCTCATTATACAGATGAAGAAATTGAGGTCCAGAAAGGTAAGGTCACAATGAGGTGACAAAGTTGAAACTAAAATCCATTTAGCTGAATGTCTTTATCTCTAAATTAAAGTTTACAAAAACTTTTTGAGACTTGGTGTCCTCATTTGTGAAATAGGGGTAAAACGTTTGTATCATTTACCCCATGGGATTGATATAAAGAAATCCCTCTGTCAAATACAGAGTACCGTATAAGTACAATCCATTAATTGAGCTTGCCATTATGAACTAACAGTGCATTTATGATACTTTGGCATTGAAAAAGGATTTCCTCACAATCTCTGAGATTGCTTGTATACGTAGTGTGACCCTTATAATCACGTGTAAAAAGTGGATTGAGATTGCCTGTTATTATTACATTTTAAAATGAATGTTTTGTTGGCGCTCTTTTTTTTAATTAAACACTTTGCAAGAAGGGATTGTCTCATTTTTGTTGGTATCCCTAGCACAGTGTCTGCTACATATTAAGAACATAATCAATACTTGTAACTGATTGATTGATGAATTAATCATGGAATTACTTTCCATTCCTGGTGAATTCTTTACTCTTCCCATTGATTTTTTTTAAGGTTACTTCCCTATCCCCACCAAAAACAATCTCTGAACTTGTAGGCAATATAGTAGGTGACGCTGGAGAATGGAGGTTCCAAATTATGCACTGGCCATTTTTGTTACCATCACATCTAGTGTCATGAGGCCAAAATGTTAGTGGGGCAAGTCCATCATCCAGGCATTTGAAGAGAGATGAAAACAATGAACATGAGAACATGAATTCTGGTTATTCACAAGACTTCCATTCTGACTAGTGAGTGAGGAAAGACTGAAATATGATCATGGGAGATGGTGATTTGTACTGATCCTTGATAGTGAAAGGAGAAAAGAGGTGGTTAATATAATGAAGCAAGATCCTTGAGAAGTATGATAAAATGAGAACAAGTGTGTCTGTACACTTGAAGTGAGGGAGACAGCTCCATATCTCTTCAGGACAAGTCAAGTTGACGGTGAGTGAGTTGTAAGGTGTTTTAGGAAAGTCTAAAAGATGTGCTATAGGAAGAGGCTTCTGCCAGAAGATCATGGGAGTGGTCATAAATATTAAAAGTGGGAAAGAATGTTAGAAAGCATCCAGTCTGGCTCTCTTTATTTGACAGATGAGGAAATTAAAATCCAAGTTCATGAAGGGAGTTGAGATAGGGCAGCTAGGTAGTAGAGCAGAAAGAGCTTTGAATGTAGTCAGGAAGACCTGAGTTCAAATTTGATCTTAAACATTTACTGTGTGGTTTCGGGTAAATAACTTCATCTCTGTTTGCCCGAGTTTCCTCAACTGTGATGATAATAGCACTCACCTCGAAGGACTATTGTGACAATCAAATGAGATGATATAAAGGGCTTAGCACAGTACCTGGCATATAGTATGTGCTTAATAAATATTTCCTTCTTTTCCTCCTCCTTGAGTGCCTATCCAGGACACTCTCTATTATACTAGAAGGGATATACTACTAATGTATAATTTTATACTGCAACAAAGTGCTGTACTCCTGACCTGCCTAGCATAACCCTATCACTGCTTTGAGCTAAACAGTTTTATTTGTGACATGTTGGTGTTCGTCTGCCTGACAAAAGCCTTTTCTGTTTGAAACGATATTTCATGGCTTCTCTTTTACCAGACCTGAAAAGCTTTCAAGAAGAGTCTTCTTTAGAGAATGTCACAAAGAGCTAACGAATCCACATTGTCTCTTTATTAAATAAAGATTAAGTTCTTCTCAGTGTCTTGGTTTCCTGGGCTATTGAGATACCTATCATCTACTTTTACAGCCCCCTTGGAACATCTAATTAGTTGCTGATTTTCAATTGCTTTGAGATACCCAGAAGGAAAGAACAATTAGCTCTCGATGTGCTAAGCCATTTCCTGAGTCCAAATTTGTGGTAGCCTGCAAAGTCCAGGAAGCCCAGTAGCTCAAAGATTCAGGAATGATTC
This sequence comes from Dromiciops gliroides, assembly GCF_019393635.1. NCBI lineage: Eukaryota > Metazoa > Chordata > Mammalia > Microbiotheria > Microbiotheriidae > Dromiciops > Dromiciops gliroides. Next base: position 65,741,516 of record NC_057863.1, read on the forward strand.
ACAGGACTCCCATCTATTTACATAGGAAGGAAGTGATGTGCACAATCATACCTGCTAGGTTGCCTACTGGAGAAAAGCACCAGAGATATTAACCTTTCTCGTTTGGATGCGATAAAAACTAAAAAGGGAGCAGCTAGGTGGCGCAGTGGATAAAGCACCGGCCCTGGATTCAGGAGTACCTGAGTTCAAATCTGGCCTCAGACACTTGACACTTACTAGCTGTGTGACCCTGGGCAAGTCACTTAACCCTCATTGCCCTGCTAAAATTAAAAAATAAAATAAAAATAAAAATAAAAACCTAAGAGGTAGTATATGTTTTCAGAGTGGTTACTCAATATGGGGGCAGGAAAGCTGGGTTTGAATTCTATTTTTGCTTCGTTTGGAGGTTTGAGGAAGGCTCATTTCTATGTGGGGAAATTTTGGAAGTAGTGTCCTTAATAACTCCAGCATTGGGGCAGCTAGGTGGAGCAGTGGATAAAGCAACGGCCCTGGATTCAGGAGTACCTGAGTTCAAATCCAGCCGCAGACATTTGACATTTACTAGTGTGTGACCCTGGGCAAGTCACTTAACCCTCATTGCCTGGCCAAAAAGAACAAAAACAAAAAACTCCTGCATTTTCAGGAGGTGCTATTTTGGAGGAAGGGTATTGTGTAGAGCCAGGCTTAGTGAGTACAAGTAAGATTCTTGGGTCTTCTTGCCTATGTCCTAATCTGAAGTACAAGTAACCTTGTATGCTAGCGGGTACAATCTCCAGCAGGTTCTACTCATTTTGGAGAGTCTTGAGTATGGAATTCAGTGATGGAATTACAGCTAAGATAAGAAGAGTACTTTAAGATTTATAAAGTACTTTACATATATTATCTTGTTTGAGCTTTACAGCAACCCTGCTTGGTAGGGGCTATTATTATCCCTATTTTAACAAATGAGGAAACCGAGGCTTGTCCAAGTGACTTGTCCAAGATCATGTCACTGGGAAGTATCTGAAGCAAATCCAGTACTCAATTACATCACCTGGAATGCAAGTCTGGTGTCAGGAGAGAACTTCCTTAAGTTTGGAGAAGCTCATTACCATGTTGGTGGCTTCAGATGAAGGTACTTCTTAGCCACTGAAGCTCTTGAAGAGTTACAGACTGATGGTAATCTACCTTGGAGGGAGTGGCCTATACAGACCAAAAAAAATTTTTAAAAGTGATCTTGAAAGTACAGAAGCATTTGTGATAAAACACTGTTACAGACAAAGGAACAAATTCTGACTTGTTAATTCACTTGACATTCCTGTTCATAATTTATAATTTATATATGGAAGAGATGTACTGACCTGACTGATAATCCTCCAAACACAAAGATAAACACACTTAGAAACCATCAGTGTAAATCAGATGAACTTGAAAGGGACGAGGAATTCACCTGCAAGCAGGCTTGGCATCTCGCCCTTTCCCATGGAACGGACTGGATGACAAAGAATGCAGCTGCTCCCCAGACACATTGCACATATAAGCACCCAGAACACCCAAGGGTGGGAGGCTGACCTCAGTTCATTTCAATTTAATTCAATTCAATCCAACAAACACTTTAGGAAGCACTCAGCATTTAAAAGGTGTTAAACTAAACAGAAACTGATGATGCCTGTTCTCCAGGCGCTTCCACTCTATGGGGCATCTGGGGAAGGGAAAATATATGGTTGTTGACTTTTTGCTTCCATGAAGAGGAGAATGAACACAAGCAAGACAAGATGTCTTTGTACATTTGATTTTAAAAGGTTTAATTGGTTTTGTAAGTACTATCACTTCCTTTACCATGCTCCTCCTCAATTTGAGTGCATTCCTCTAATGTGCTGTAAGGTAGCTAGGTCATAGGGAGGCACAGAAAAACCACCCCAGTCTTCTCCAGCAAGGCAGAGGTGCCCCCTGGCACTAAGTACCATTGCATTTTCTGCTTGGTATTTAAACTGACTTCTTAGAACAACATTCTGTCAATTTCAGGTTACCCAAGAACCTTGCAGTGTATTTTATAAACACAAACCATCTTTCCCTTCCCTTCCCTTCCCTTCCCTTCCCAGACCTCCCCACCTAGAAATGACCTCTACTAAGATATCCAAAACTTGGTGATAATAACTGATATTTACATAGGATTTAGGGTTTGGAAAATGATTAACATTCATCATCTCATTTAGAGTTTCTCCAAACCCCTGTGCAATAAATACTTGTTGCTGTTCAGTTGTGTCCTCCTACTCTTTATGACTCTTTTATGGGGTTTTCTTGGCACTGGAGTAGTTTGCCATTTACTTCACCAGAGGATTAAGGAAAACAAAGGTTAGGTGACTTGCACAGGGTCACACAGCTAGTAAGCATCTGAGGACTGATTTGAACTCAGGTTTTGAGTGGAACAAGAATCAATGAGTTTGGTAAGTGCATAAGAGTGGATGTGAATAGGGGAGAGTGGCTCTTACCTTTTATGGAAAGAGGGCAGATAAGAGGAGGAGAGAGTTTTGAGGTAATGAAAACAGCCTTTGACTTGAATCATGGCTAAATGGAATGAGAATCACTCAATCAGTTATCATTTATTAAGGGTTTAATATGTGCCAGGCACTATGCAAGTTTTCAGGTTTACAGAATTAAAAAGCAAATTTAGTTGGGGGTTAGAAAGGGGAGTTTCTAGAAAGGATGATAAACAGACAAAAATAACAGCCACTTCCTTACCCCTTAGGGAAACCTGTGGGGTTTTTTTGTTTAAATTTGCACATTTTTAATAAGTTCCTGCTCTTTATATACCCTAAATATCAAAGAATGAAGTAGAGAAAACAACTCATCAGAAGTCTGGCCCTTGCTGAAATGTCATGAGTAATCAAGTGCAGGGGCTAATAGGTCCTAATTTGCATGCCATCCTTGATTGATGCCCCATGTAGACGATGAGGATTGATAGTTTACAGCGTGCTGCTTAGTAAAGTCTTTTGCCTGCCTGTCTAGGTATTTTCAGTCATTAATTTCCGTCAAGCATAAGACAATGATAAGGTCTGTTTCAAATCTAATATTCTCCCTTCTAATTTATAACAATTTCTATGTTCTGTGTATGGTGTCATATGCTTTTGTTTGTTTGGGGGTGGGGCAATGAGGGTTAAGTGACTTGCCCAGGGGCTCACAGCTAGTAAATATCAAGTGTCTGAGGCCTGACACTTCAAGTGCCTGAATTTGAACTCAGGTCCTCCCGAATCCAGGGCCAGTGCTTTATCCACTGCACCACCTAGCTGCCCCCCAAATGCTTTTTAAAAAACCCTTAGAGCAGGTTTTTTTGTTTGTTTGTTTTTTTGGATGACTTTAGATTTGAGTCGATTTTTAAAAATTTAATTTCCCTGATACTGTGGTCTTTTCTATGCATGGCTGATAATATAATAGGAAAACATTAAAATCTTGGTCATTTGCAGAGTATCTATATTACTGAGGAGTCTCACTCAAAGGACTTTTTTTTTCACAGTCTACTGGACTGACTGATCTGCTCTTGGTCCTGAAGTTAGCCCCAAACACCTCATTGGCTTCCTTTTAGGGGAAGGGGCCCTGGTGGGCAATACAATGTTCTCCTTGTAAAATTACAATCAGTCATTTGGAATTTGAGTTTCACAAGAGAAGAAACTCCCTCAAACCTTTTATAACTTCCTAGGATTAGTTTCCGTTTCTGATAATATTTTTCCCTTACCAAAATGAAAACTGAAGTCTGTGGCTATTTTGGAGGGTTATTATTTTTTTCTTTTTTTAAATATAGCAGATTTTCTGTTACTTTGTGTGTGGGGGGATTTGAGGCAGGGTGAGAGTGGGAGGTATGGAATCTTTATTTGAGATTTGACATTCACATGCTTGCTATTCTAATTTCTGTGTGGCATCCTAATTTAGATGTTCAGCTCAAGGAATGGCTCTTCATTTCTTGGGAATTGAAATCATTTGCCCATTTTTGTCATGAGGCCATTGCAGTGAAGTAAATCAGTGAGGTAAGGAAGTCTATTTTTTTTAAGTCTGTATCTTTTTCCTATTTGAGAGACTCTGACATTGCTTATTTGGATTGGATCCTACAAAGGATCATAGATTTAGAACAGAAAGCAACCTAAGAGGTCATCTCATTCAACCTCCCCCCCCTTATTTTGCTATTGAGGAAACTAAAACCCAGAAAGATCAAGTGATTTGCCCCAAGATCAGATGGATAATTAGTGGGATAGCTGGGATTTGAACTCTAGTCATTTGAATTCAGATCCAGTCCTTTCTCCTTTATCATGAAGCCTATCTAATAAATATAGTAACCATAATTAGAAAAAAAAACTAGTGAAAAGATGTGGCCAAACACAATAGCATCATGATATCATCAATGAAAAGTTAATCTTAAAGCTGAGCCCTCAGATCTGAAAATGAGGTTACTTTTTAAATATGCCTAATCCCTCATGTGTCAAAATATAGCTTTAGTCTGAATTTGGAATCTTGTGTGTGTGTGTGTGTTTATTTGTGTGTGCATGTGGGCACATTTTTTTAACTAGATTTGAAGATTTTCCAGATGAGAATCATGGGCAGACCAACAGGCATCTTGAGAGACATCTTAGTTCCCATTAGTACTTTTATATACATTGAAGAGGACTGCTTTGAAAACATCTGACAACCTCCTCAACAATGGGATTAGATCTTGTAAATGTCCAGGATTCTGCTAATTAATTGGCTTTATCCAGGGTTGAACAGAACTTTGGCTAGCAATGTTCCCTGCACAAGGCACTGCCCTGTACCCAGCAGATGAGGGGAGTAATTTGGATCCTTCTTTTGGGAAACCAATGTGTCTCCTAGAGTAGCAGCAAAAATAGTTTTTAAATGATTTTATTGTTCATTTAAATCACCCCCCCCCAAAAAAAACCCTTCATTTTCTACTTTATTCTTTTTTTTCTGTTGAGTAATTTTTTATAGAGACAATTTAATGGGCTCTGGATTTGCCTTTTGTAGAGGAAGGGAAGGGATCAGGTGTTTGTGAAGCACCTACTATGTGCCGGGCACTACGTTAAGTCCTTTGCAAATAATGTTTCATTTGACATTTTGACATTACTTATTTGAAAGTCATCTATAATACCAGTCACCATAGATTTGCCCACATATCTATGGGAAAATGCTAAACTCTTTGCCTGGTAGAGTGTGGTAATCTTCCCATGTACCTGTCTACAGTTTCTAAGCAGATTTTCTACAAACACTAAGAATGTGGTTCAGATTAAGAGAGTCTCGCGTGTGTGTGTGTGTGTGTGTGTGTGTGTGTGTGTGTGTGTGTGTGTGTGTGTGTGTGTAGATAGGAGATAATGAGATCAGGTGTCAACATTCCTCAGTGTCTCCAACCAAATGAAAATGTAATTGGGAAATCTTAAACAAAATAAATAAAAATACAAACAATCAGATAATTTTTTAAACTTTCTTTAACATTCAGTTTTAAAATTTGGAATTCCAAATTCTACCCTTCCCTGTAGCTTCTCCCCCACCCACTGAGAAGGCAAGCATCATCTGTGATTTTTCAAATCAATATGCTGTAATATGTCTTCAGGGAATGTCTTCTAAGGTCCTTTTTCAAATAGTTTATGACACTGTGAGGGTGTGAGATTTTTAAGAAACATAGGAAATATTCCAGCCTTGATAAAGTATCTGTTTAAACAACTGCTGCTTACTACCTTTAGTTCCAATTGAAGCAGACATCATTGTATAGAGGAAAAAGCACCAGCTTTTATTGGGAGGCAGTATGTTACAGTGGATAGAGTATCAGCTTTGAAGTCAGATGGCCTGGGGTTCAAATTTTAGCTTAGCCACTTGCTACTTGTGTGACTGTGGTCATAACTCAACCTTTCCAGGGCCCCATTTTTCTTAGTCATCATATGTCCATTTCTTAATTTATGTTGTGGGCTTCTAATTTTGTCCTGCTGCTTCTTCATTGTATTGCCTTGCCTCATTTTTTCTTATCATAAAAATGCAGACATTTGTACTAGATGACCCCTCAGGATCTGTCCAGATCTAAATGTATATTTTAGGTTCTCATTTTGACTCTGCTACTTCCTTGTTTCTGACCATGGGCAATTTGTTTAGCTTTTCATGGCCTCAGGTTTCTCTCCTGTAAAATGAGGGAGTTGAAATTAGATGATTGCTCAGGTCTCTCTCCTACCACTAGCAATCTGTGATCCTGATGAATTGTGAAATTTTCTGTCCAGTTAAGGGAGGAATACACACAAACACACACACATAATCATGGATGTCCAATATCTTTTAATTTGCCATGAGCAAGCAGCACTCCAAAACTGGACAGTCTTTATAGCCATCATTTGGACAGGAAGCCAAAATTGAAATGAACTGGTCATTATATTCCCTCTAAGAGATAATTAACTTGTTGGCTATGGATAAAACTTTTCAATTTAACAAAGAATAGGACATGGCAATGAAGAACAGATAACATCAAATACTCAGCAAGCATGGAACAGTAATGGTGTACTTTTGAGAAATCAAGGCTTCTCCAGTTACTTTAAGTGTAACTGACCATCTTCAAAATTATTTTAATTCACTTATTATTAAAAACAAATAGGGGCGGCTAGGTGGCGCAGTGGATAAGCACCGGCCCTGGATTCAGGAGTACCTGAGTTCAAATCCGGCCTCAGACACTTGACACTTACTAGCTGTGTGACCCTGGGCAAGTCACTTAACCCCAATTGCCTCACTAAAAACAAAAAAACAAAACAAAACAAAAACCAAGTAAGTGCTACCCGGAACCTTATCTAAACAGCCTCTCTAAAGATTGGCCAACTTTGGAGCTCTGCTTATGATGGAGAGCAGGAGAGATCTATGAAACTTACAAGGTTGAACCTTGGGAAGAAACAAAATGAGGCAGATTACACAGTGTTAATATCAAAAGACTTATTTGAGGCAGCATTAGTAATATTGCTATTGGATTCTACAATATGACTCTTAGAAGAACAGATTTTTGTGTGTGGGTTTTTTCCTCTCTTTTTTTCTCTGTTCATATGGAATTGTTTTCTTTAGAAGTTTCTTTTTAACGGTTGGTTCCATAATTGTCGTGGGCATTGCAGGGATGAATTACATTGGGCCAGAAGAACACCATAGTTTCACATGGGACTCCTTGATTCATCCTGTTGAGATTCTTCAGATGCCCACCCTGAAAACTGGCCATTTTAGAGGACAGCACATCATTCTTCTGTCTGTCCTCTGATGATGATCATTTTTTGACCCTGGACAAAATTCTTAACCTTGAAGAGGTTTATGATCTTATCATCGGTGGCATTTGAGTATTGGCAAAGATATGAGGTAAAGGGAGTGAAGGTAGGTGTAAGGGACCACATCCTTTCCTCATAGAGGCATGTCTGGTTTTGTCCTGTCTCTAGTGCTGGGTATTTGCTGCATTTTAGAAACAAAAAACACTGACTCAAGATAACTCCTTGCTTCCAGTCTCTATCATAATTTGATCCTTTTTTTAAAAAAATTAGGTAGAATTGATTTCTCCTGAACTTCTGTTAAAATGTGGGATGTGTAACCCAGGAATGGTATCATTAATCCTTTCATTCCTGTTAACACTTTAGCACGAATATATTGATCAGATTACTTAGATCAAGTACAGAGGGTCCTGAAGACTTGGAACCCAAGACATAAGCTTTGATGAGGAAATGGAGCTTGAAAACCTTTGTACATGGAGCACTCTCTGGGGAGGTCAGCTTTAAAGGGGGTAAGGGATACCATCATAGGGAACCCTTGGGAGCAGAGCAGGAAGGGAGCCCTCAGAAGGACCAATCGTGACTGGTGACAATGGTCTAGTGACAATGAGGAAAATTCAGAAGTAAAGGAGAAAGGGTGGTTTTCCTTTATCATTTTAGTCAGGGCTAACCCTTTCTTCATTTAATTTGTGGGAGTGTACAAGTAAAAATCAGAATAATTTAATTGGTATTTCCATATAAAGAAGGAGAAAGATGAAATATCTTGAATATTTCAAATAAAGAGAAAATTTAAACAAAACCCATTAAGCCAGTGGTTATGCTATTGATTCCCCCGCCCCAAATAGCAAAGCTTTATATTGGTGTGTGTGTGTGTGTGTGTGTGTGTGTGTGTTTTCCCTCATACTTTGAGTAATTAAGCTGAAGAATTTTCCCAAGTAGTTTTAAGGAAGATTCTATCTTAAAATGTAACTTTGTTATGTTAGTGGGTGAGCTCAACAGAAGAGAAGAGGCACAGTGAGGGGAGGGGAGGGGAACGGGGACGGGACGGGGACTTGTAAACCAGCAGAAAGAACTAATTAAAGCCAAACCTGGGAATTGAATTCAAAGTTTATATTGCACAAGTGAACTAATCTGGGTACAATGACATCTCTGGAAAGCTGTGTAAGGTTACCATTCACGCTCTGTCCCATCAAGCAAATCCTCAACCTAATAAGGAGCAAAATGCAGGAATCTTTTAAGCAATCCCTTTGAGGCCCTCCATACGCTTCTTGCCCACTAAGCCATTAACCTTTGGAAGATACAGGATAATATTCTCACCCCTAAGACTTGTATGGTTAGTCATAATGTATTGTTGCAATCTACACCCCAAGCAGGTCCTTTATCAGAGTTTTGTTTAGGCTAAAAGATACATCAAATGTTTTAAGACCTAACTAAGGTACTCATCCATTATAGTGAGATTTGAAGTCCTATAAATTGTGGAATATAAAAAAATACCCCCAAACCATCCATTTTATTGAATGTAGAAAGAAAAAATGTAGCGTGCAGGACATTGGAAATGAGAGGTGTTTTGGGGGTCCTGAAACATTGGCAAGAGGTCTTGAAGGCAAAAGCATGGGGTGCTGAGGTGAAGGGTGGGGTGGGATTGTTAAGAGAACCAGAATTATACCCCTTTTGGTTTAGAAACAAAAATCAAAGTAAAGTGGTGGGGGAAAGGAAGGTCATTCAGAATACTTAACAATAGCAGACAGATGTTTTACCTGTAATCCTGTACTTGTACAGACCCGTAAACTCTTAAGTTTCTATAGGAAAGAGACTATTTTTTCCTTTTGTGTTTGTGTAGCACCTTAATGTAGCTGAGTGCACAGTGGATAGAGCATTGGACTTGTAGTCAGGAAGACTTGACTTCGAATCCATTCTCGGACACTTACTTGCTGTGTGACCGTGGGCAAGTCGCTTAACTTTTTTTTTTCTTTTTGCTTCAGTTTCCTCATCTGTAAAAAGGGGTTAATAATAGCACCTACCTCCCAGGATTGTAGTGAGGATCAAAGGTGATCCTCTATCTGTCACACAGTAGCTGCTTAATAATTGTTTTCCCCCTCTTCCTTCTTACAAATAGAATCATAGATTCAAAGCTGCCCTAAATCTTAGAGACCATTTATTCCAATCGCTTCATTTCACAGATGTGGGGGAAAAAGACCCAGACAGGTTAAATGAATTTGCCCAGGGTCACCACAGGTAGGAAGCACAAAGAAGGATTCCAGTCCAGGTCCTCTGATTCTTAATCCACCACTCTTTGCACCAAACCATAGAAAGAAGAATAAATAGTTATTGGATTAGATTGCTTTAGTTTGTTCTTGGTATTAACAATGAGGACTGGGAGGAGCCAAGGGAAAAATGAGACAGAGGAATGGAAGAAAGATACCCCAAACTCCCTTTGCCCTTGTAGGTCTTTCATTTTTATTTAAACATTAATAAGAGGGGCAGCTAGGTGGCGCTGTGGATAAAGTACCTGCCCTGGATTCAGGAGTACCTGAGTTCAAATTCAGCCTCAGACACTTGACACTTACTAGCTGTGTGACCCTGGGCAAGTCACTTAACCCTCATTGCCCCGCAAAACACACACACACACACACACACACACACACACACACACACACACACACACAAAACCATTAATAAGAACAACCACCAGTGACCATCTCCTCTTAAACCTTGAAAAGAGTTGTAGTAAGGACCAAATGAGAGGACTGTGCTAAGTGGTTAGCACAGTACCTGGCACACAGTGAGTTCTTAATACGTGCTTGTATACTTCCACATAGAGATTCTCTCCATGCTTTCAAAATTTATGGAAATTTACATCTGTCCATCACATACTTTTGTGCTTTATTTGTTCATTCATCTCTTTACCTACTTATCTGTTTATTCATTTATTCATCCATCCTTCCATCCATGGGTCTCTAGATCAGCTAGAAGTAGAAATCCAGTTGACCTGGATATGACTTCAAAGCCTTATGAGTTTGACTCATAATGTCAGATGAGAATAAAGTGGTATCTTTTTCCTTCCATCTGTGGATTCTTAGATTTTAATTTAGATTATTCTTTGGGCAGATGAAGTCCAGTTAGAGGGAAACAGGGTTTTTCTCACACACTCTTGTTCAGATGTGAAAGAGGAGAAAGAAGATAGAATAAAAAATTGGGGCCTATCTGCTCGAATCCCTCCAACAGGAGCAGAGTAACCACTCTTAGACAAGTTGCCTTTGTTTACTGTGACTGACTGAGTGACAGGCTGTCCCCGGTGGGTTTGCATTGGTGTTCAGGGACTTATTGTGTTTGATGTGGGAAGGCTAGGCTTGACCCTTGGCTTCTTCCTGCCAGAGCTGTGGTTTCTGATTTGAATCGAAACCCTCGGGCCAGTTTAAGCCTGGCCAAAAGGCAGCTTGCAAGTTGAACCTTATCTAATTATGTGATGTGTATAAACTCTAGAAACATAAATCTTAGTCACTGCAGCAACTTGTTTTCTAAGAATCTCCGGTCCAGTGAAAGACAAAGCAAATGAGGGAGAGATTGATCTCTTAGCACTTTTATTGTCAAGGCTGAACACATCATAAAGTCTGAATTCCTTGGAGGAAATTCCATAAACAACTATGGTTAATAAGAGGGAAGTTACGATGTCTTCCTTGTGCTCTTGCTAAGTTCTCTTTCCACTCACCATGACCAGTGCATGATTAATGAAATACCAACAGGATGTGCATGAGAGAGGAATGGACTTTGAGTTGAAACCCACACTGATGCCTGCCTCATGTATGAGTAATGCTGGGATAACTGTGGCTACGTTGATTCGGAACCACTGAATCAAATCGTTTTTGTTCAGGATTTCTTTATCAGGTGGCTTCAGTGCAATCTGGTACATGGGCAGCAACAACAGTGGCTGGGTCTGATTTAGTTGTTGCCAAGATGATGGAAAGCAGCTGGTTAATACTTTTGCCAGTTGGTATTTTGGTAATATAGATACAACCTAAGATGCAGTCTTAGAAAGGGGAAAAGAAATAAAAATAATTATACAGAAAAATTTAAGTATGACTGCCATTCTTTTTATTCTCTGATCTCATGGAATGACTGGGCTTTTCAAAAATCCATTTACTTTGTCTTTTCTTTGAATCTTTGGAAGCTAATGATGCTAGCAGGATTGCCAGGTTGTTTTGAGTAGCTGACTGTCTTGGCTTGTGTCTTATCATGGAAATCAAGGATACTGTTATGGTGTTTTATGCTTATGTGTCTCCCTTCCTACCCCTAATTCTGTCTTCCCTCCCTTCCTTCTTTGTTTCCTTCCTTCCTTCCACTTCCCCTTCTTTTTCCCTTCCCCTACTCCTTCCTTCCTCTCCCCCCCCCCCAACTTAGTCAGTTTTTATTTCAGGCCAGGGAGATAATTCAAGTTTGACACAATTCTAAAGGGTAGGGAAAGGTGGCTGAGAGCAAGATGAGACCAGGGCCTTGGTTTAACCATATTAATTTTAAAAATTATTGTTTCAATATTAATAGTGAGTCCCCCATACTGTAAAAGCAGCCACTGGCATCAGCATGGTGTTTATAAAGCTGATGTCTTGCAAAGTTTACCAATAGTACAAAGAGGTCTATGATATACATTCTTTGGCTCTGTTTCTGGGTAGGGCAGGGAGGGGACAGAAGATGCTCTTTTGTTTTCTTCCCCTTTCCTTTTTGTTCCCCTTTCCTTTCCTTTTCTTTCCTTTTCTTTCCTTTCCTTTCTTTTCTTCCTTCTCTCCTCCCTCCCCCTCCTCCTTCCTTCCTTTCCAAGAAATAAAATGTGGTATGTCATGTTTCAGAATTGTTGAGGTAGGTAGGTGGTTCAAGTCCATTTCCCACTACTAAAACCATGACATCAGTCTGAAATATTAACTCTGGTCTTAGAAATGGAGAGGGAAGAAGAGACAAGGAAAGGAAGAGTGGGGGTGGGACAGGGAGAAAGATAGAGGACAGAGACAGAAAGAATGGAAATGGCCTTGTGTAGGGGCAGGGGATTTTCTGACTGTAGAATCCACTTAGAAGTGCCAGTGCCAGTTTTGGAGGTGGTTGTCCTATGAGTAGGAATGTTGGCAGTGCTGGGATGAGTGAGAGTGATCAGCCTTGATAAGTCTGCTCATTTCATACCTGAGGCCAAACTCTAGGCTTTCCTCCCAGTCACAAAGATGCCCATGCGTTACTACTCCCTGCTCGAATCATGATATAAACATCTGTTTTTCCTCCCCTTCTGCCCCCACAGCCTGCAAGATCGGATACTACAAGGCCCTTTCCACCGACAATACCTGTGCCAAGTGCCCGCCCCACAGCTACTCCGTCTGGGAGGGAGCCACCTCCTGTACCTGTGACCGAGGGTATTTTCGAGCAGAGGATGATGCAGCTTCCATGCCCTGCACTCGTAAGTTGAAGGCTTCCCTCCCAGCCCCATTCCATCTCTCTTCCTGCCCTTCTTCAGTCATGCCCACAGGAAAAACAAAAACAAAACTCCCTTTGAGAAGCTGCACAAGCAGTCAGTAGCTTGCATTCATCTTCATGCCCTGGCTGGTTACACTGTGGGGCAGTACTGGGCAAAACCAGGTCTTCTCAGCATAGCCGCTCTTCAGTGGGCAAATTAGACCAGCGATCTCTCCCTTCTTGTATCCCCTCCTCTCCCCAATAATAGCAGGATAATAGCCAATGGAAATGAGAGGATCTGGTTCACTGTTCTGGTTTCATTTCAAATGCATATCCTGCCAGCAGAAAACTTTGTGGAGGGAGTTCCAGTTGAGCTTTTTGTGGGCATCTGACAGTGTAATTAGGGCTGAAGATTTGAATTTATAAACTGCTTTACCATTCCATCCAGGATGCTCAATAATCTTGATAGCTGAAGGAGAAAAGCATATCGGGCAAGGCTTTGTGAATGGGATTATAAAAATAAAAGTCCCAGCAGCTTTTGGGAGGAAAGGAACAATATAAATACAAATGGGGACCTTGGTTATTATTATTATTATTGTTATTATTATATTATTATTAAAGTATAGCTTCTCTCTTTGTTCATACATTTATGTTGTGCCATTAGTGATGGAGGAGTAAAGAAATCTTTCTGGTGGGTAAGGGCAGAGTTCCTCTATCTATGCACACTCTTCCCTGCATGGACCCAGAGGGGGTTACAGCCCAGGACTGGGCAGAGCACATTATGGATCATAGCTATGTAGTTTATTATAATTTAATATAGTTAATTACCACTGTGATGTGGCAGTTCTGCTTCCCAGATATTGTATACTCTTGCCTTGCCCGACCGTGCCCTACCAGAGGAAATCATAACTATGCAGATGATATTTTTTTGTAATTGAGAGTCTCTTCTGGGCTCCCCCAAGCAACTACTGTAGCATCTAGGACATTCTCCAGGACATTCAGATACCTGCTCAGAGAACTGAGGAACAGAATGCAGGAAACCTGAAGGCCAACCATTCGGGATGCAAATGCGATAGTTATGAATGCTTGGCTTGGCCCTGAAATTTTCCTTATTTCATGAAGTTCTAGGCTAGAAACGAATTAGAACTAACCTTGATTTCTCATAATTTTTATGGACAAGGGAGAATCCTAGGGGGGCCTCTCTGGTCAAGAGCAGTTGAGCTCAAGTGACAAGCGATTAACTGGTGCCAGTCTTAGAATTAAGAAGTAGCTGGTTTGCCTCCAGCCATTTCCATCTCTTTTTTTATTCCTTTCCCCCACTTCTGGATACCACTTCCCCTGTATTGATCACCTCAGATTCACATACCTTTCCCACTTAGTCATTCTACCTAGGCCTTACCTCTTTGACTCCATATTCCAATCTATCTTTCCCTACTTACTCCCTATCAAAATTTACCTTTTCAGTGTCTCATTCCCCTTTTCTAAGTAACTGTCTTTGATGAACTAATTCTTCATTTCTCCTTTTCATACCATTTCCTTACCTTTGTGATGCATTTCTAGGAGATATTTATAATTCAAAATAACTTAGGGACATAAGAATTTCTTATCTAAATAATGGGAGCAGGGGACCTTGGGCTTTTCAAAGTTCTCATCATATAGAAAACTCTCCTCCCTTTAAATACCACACACATATTTCCAGTTCTGTCTTGAGATCCATTGTTCGGTGAGAGAACAAGATTGTACTTCCTTTTCCATACTTTCCTCCCTGTGATTCCAAGATTTGCTCACCAATGTAGAGAATGATCTTATACAAGTCATTTAATTGTGGCAACTTAGATTTATCATCTATGAAATGATGAACCTTTTTAGCAGTCAGTTGTTAGTCACAAGAACATTGGAAACATCCAGTTCAAGCAATATTCATCTAACTTCTGTATATGATATATGAAGTACTGACCACACTCATCGAAGAGGTGCTAGCAGAGCCTGTCAACATTATTTTTGGAGAAATTATCGTTCAATTTGCTAAGTGGATGCAAGTGAGAAATGAAAATCATTATTGTTTTTGTGTTTTCAAAGTTCATTCTGAGCTTTGGCATGTGGCTGGACCAAAAAAAAATAATAATAATCTGAGTAAAAGCATATCTGGCCATGGAATAGAATAAAGGTAGGTTTTTAACATGCAGCAGATTAGGCTTTCTTCTTTCCTCTTAAGTGCAAGATCCATGGCAATAAATGAGCTAGGCTTCATTCCTTTTTCTTGTTGGTCCCGCTTCCTGGGAAAAATCTCCCTGGTATTGATGTTAAATTTGGTGAAGTCGGGACATTGTTTATATGTCAGTTCATGCCTCAGAATCTGCTAACTGTGAAGCATGTCCCTGTTGCAGTTGTTAAGTGAAGGTCTTTGGCCACAGACTGGAGCGGACACAAGAAGCCTATGCCATCTGACTCCCTGAAGTAGTGTCCATTGTCACTACTTCTTTGGAATCACACTAACTTCCTCTTTATGGTTGATTTTATAAGTCTTTTCAAGCTAAGGGTCTTGTAAGTACTTGGCAAACATTAACTAATTAAGCTCTTAAAATCTCCTGTGAGGGTGGAATGATCTGGGCTCATTTTACAAATGAGTAAACTCCCATAACCCAGAAGGTACTCAACTACATCAATAGTGAACTTGTAATTTAGTGGCAGTCAGTAATGGAATACAGAGCTCTGTCCTTCACCTGTATACTTTGGATTTTCCTTTCAAGGCGCCTATCTTTACTTTTTACCTCACTTGACTCTACTTCCCTTCATTTCACTTTTTTTCTCTATCTACTTGTCTCTATCTCAATCTATCATCTCTATATATTTCAGTCTATGATCTAGCTATTGCTCTCAATTTATCAACTATCACTGTCTATTTCAACCTATCATCTATTTCTGTCTTATTTCAATCAGTGATCTATCTCCATAGATCTCAATCTGTTATCTATCTCTATCTCACTTTATCATCCATCTCTATCTCAGTCTATCATCTATCTCTATTTCAGTCAATGATCTATTTATCTTCATTCACCTATCACTGTCCATCTCTAATTATCTACCCATCTACCTATCTACTGACTATCTCAATCTATCACCTATATCTATCTCAATCTATCATTTATCTTTATTTCAACCTTTATCTATTTCTATCATCTCTATATATTTCAATCTATGATGTTTATCTCCATCTCTCTCAATCTATCATCTATCACTATAATCTATTCATCCATCTATCTATCTATCTATCTATCTATCTATCTATCTATCTATCTATCTATCTATCTATCTATCTATCTACCTACCTACCTACCTACCTACCTACCTACCTACCTACCTACCTACCTACCTACCTATCTATCTATCTACCTACCTATCTACCTACCTACTGTCTAAATAAATCTATTACCTATCTTTAGCTCACTCTATCATCTATCTATGTGTCATCATCTGTCCAAGACTGGGTCTTTCCAGCTCCCCTAGGGCCAGTAGTACAGTGCAGAGGCCACTCAACCTAGCTCATTTATTGGCATAGATCTTGCACTAATAAAGAAAGAAGCAAGCTCAATCCACTGGGAAGAAGTGATTAGAGTCTGAAATAAGTTTGAAAAGATCCCTGCCTACCTGTTTAAGTTTCCTTCCATCTGCATAGTCTGTCAAGAGAGACTGACAAAGGAAGCAGAATAGGGCAGTGGGAAGTACCCTGGTCTATGAGACAACTGACTTGGGTTCTGTCCCCAGCTTCTGCCAATAACTAACTGAATGACCTTAGTTGGGCAAATTAGGCCATTTTTCTGGGCCTCAGTTTATCTGTAGAATATAGAGATTAATGGACATTACCTAAAAATATATTTTACTTGAATTTTTTATTGGTCTAGCCATGTATCAAAGCTCAGAATGAACTTTGAAATCACAAAAACAATAATGGTTTTCCTTTCTCACTTGCATCCGCTTAGCATGAATACTTCCTGATTCTGAGGCTGTTTCTCTATCTGCTATTAACTCTCCCTCTCTCCTACTACAATATTCTTCCTGAACAAAGTTTTCTACTCTTGATTATTAGAATCATAGATACCTTAAGCATTATTCAGAGAAGAAGAATTATGTAGTGAAATGAATGCTGATCTTAGAGTCAGGAAGACCTCGGTTCATTGACACATACTAGCTGTGTGACCCTGAGCAAGTCATTTAACCTTTGTCATAGACATCTATTTAAGTCTGTAAGTTGCAAAGCAAACACTTTGGAAGAGGGAGTCCCCTCATTGAGAGTTTCTAACCTCAGTGAAATCTTTCTCTCTCTCTCTCTCTCTCTCTCTCTCTCTCTCTCTCTCTCACACACACACACACACACACACATGCACGCATGTGTAAACATGAATTTTAGATCTTTTTAGGTAATTTCCATTAATCTCTATATTTTACAAATAAGGAAACTAAGGCCCCAACAGATGACCCACTTTGCCCAACTAAGGTCATTCAGTTAGCTTAGTGGCAGAAACTGGGGTCAGAACGCAAGTCAGTTGTCTCATTGGCCAGTGTCCTTTCTATTGCCCTATTCTGCCTCCTTTGTCAGTCTCTCTTGACAGGCTATGGAGATGGAGGGAAACTTAAACATGTAGGGAGGGATCTTTTCAAACTGATTTCAGCCTCTAATCAGTTCTTCCCAGTTGGTTAAGCCAGGTGACAAACCCAATTCCCTTGTGCTGACAGCCATGGTAATCAGGGTCCTTCTTTGTTCATTATGCTCTCTTTAACCCCGGCATTCTTATTCAGCCCCGCATTTAGTGAGCACTCATTGTGACGGCACACTAATGAAGAAATAAAACACACTCGCAGAGACCCATTCTTCTAGTGAGAGATAGACTCTGCTCCACTGGCTTGTAAAATCAGGTTTTTGTTCACTAGCAGAACTATTAGACCAGGTGAATAAAAGTATCATTGGCTAATTTAGGAGGAAACACCTGGGATGAGCTAAAAGTTCACTCCTTCCACCCTATTCCTTAGGGGGGGGATTATGAGAGGAATGTTATCTTCTCGGGATTTGGTGTAAAAAGCTCCATCTTTTGACTATTGTTTTGGTTAATGTTGTATTGACCTAACAGCACTGATCCATTGCTGTTTCTGAGATGCTTTAATGTGTTCTCATAAGAGGACCTTCTGGATATTCTAAAGAAAATAAAAGATTATTATATTTTCTGGGAGAGTTTAGCTGCTGTTCTGATTGAAGGCCAATGGAAGAAATTAATTTCTTTTGAGATTCTGTGATGCAATCATTGCAATTTTTTTCTCCATCCTGGCCTGGAAGAAGTTAATGGATATGGCTTTTTTGGTACTTTGATGACCTTAGAAGGACTTTTCACATTTTCTTCCCATTCCCCCGCACTGGAAAAATGTCTGTTTCCTTTCTGAGGAATTGAAGACTATTCAATATGATCTGGGAAAACAACAGTAATAACAACAAATCGAATCCTTCCATCCAATGAATAATGAGTAAGATGCCTACTTCTGAAAACAAGGATCAGTCAAAACATATAAAAAGCCTTTTGGAGAATTTTCCTTAGAAGTAGAAAAGATACCACCGTGTGGGTAGCAGGACTCAGTCTAAGGCTGTACAGGAATTAGGGTTTCATAAATCATTTGGTAGAAATTTTTGAAAATGTCAGTGAAACGCGTGTCCTTGCAACTCTTCTTCTCTGCCCCCTTTTTTTCTGCCTTATATTTGCCTTGTTCATCTAAGTCAGGAATGCAAACTAGAAATCTTATGTGGTAAAAATGTCACCTACATGCTTGTGCATGAAACCACAGGATTGACTTATCACACACATCTACCTGGGCACAGACTGTGAGAGAATAATTTCTGCCTCCCATCCTCTACCCCATTCTGGAAGCAGAGACAATGCCACATTAATGTCACATTCAACTTCTCGTTACATTTCAATTTTTGTTCAAAAGAAGGCTTGTCAAAAGGTGAGTCCTCAAAGGGTGTTCTTTATGTAACCAGGAAATAGGTGGTTTTTTATCATTTTGCTAACCTTACTTTTTTTTTTTTTTTAGTGAGGCAATTGGGGTTAAGTGACTTGCCCAGGGTCACACAGCTAGTAAGTGT
The DNA here is from genome assembly GCF_019393635.1 of Dromiciops gliroides. Taxonomy (NCBI): domain Eukaryota; kingdom Metazoa; phylum Chordata; class Mammalia; order Microbiotheria; family Microbiotheriidae; genus Dromiciops; species Dromiciops gliroides. Next base: position 65,760,290 of record NC_057863.1, read on the forward strand.
TAAGTGTCTGAGGCCAGATTTGAACTCAGGTACTCCTGACTCCAGGGCCGGTGTTCTATCCACTGCACCATCTAGCTGCCCCCTAACCTTACTTTTGAGCTTGGTTACTCTTACTTTGATAGATCAGTGACCCCATCTCTTTTGGGGTTCCCTGCACTAGTACAGATTGGAACCCACACACAACTTTCTCATACTGTATAAATCCTGTCCCTGACTTTCCATCAATCTCACACTGAGAATCAACCTGATATATTGGACATCTTTTGATTTTTGTTTTATTATTTTGTATAGTAGTGAAATAATTGGGCTGTCCACCTGTTATCCTTCTTTCATGGTATATGACCTGCCTGAGGAATATTTCTGTGGAGTTTGGTTATAAAATAATATTTTAAAACATTTTTCATTTGAAATCTCTCAAATGCTTTGGTGCTCTTTATTAAACTTGTGATAGAACTTATTAGTCCATTATGCTTGGGGGTGCTTGATAAAGGAGAGATTATTATTTTAGATTTCCAAGTTGAAGGGCCTTCATGAATCTGTCTCCAAGTCAATGGCCTTGAAGAATCGAGTCAGCTGTGTCAAGCAAAGAGTGATTGATATTTAGACATGGCCTGAAATCTTCCTAAAATTGTAGCTTTTAAGACAGTTTATACTGGAAGAGCTCAGAACTAAGGATGGAAATTTTACCACAGTGTATGACAAAAGGGCCCAATTTGAAAAAGGTCTCTGCAGTTTTAGGTTAGCAAGAAATTGAAATGGCCCTACTTCAGACAACAAACGTCACTTAGTTTGTCTTTACATTCGCCTTTTCTAATTGAATTTAGTGCACTGCTGTATTTCCTCCAGAAAGTATATTGTTTTTAAATTACCATTTCATTCCTATTACTCAAAGCCCTTGCTTCTAATGCTTTCTGACAGTTATCAACATAATGAACCATAATGAAATGATGAGCAATCTTCAGTGGAAACCCAATGTGGATTCCACTGGTGGTGTGTGACTGTGTTGTTAAAATTTGAATGCAAATTAAAATAACATCGTCCTTACTTGTTTCCAAGGTCAGAGTGAAGTTTTTTTTTTTGATGGGATTTTTAAAATGCTTTAATCCTAGTTGACTTGCATCCACTTTTTAAATCAGCCCTTAACTGTGTATCTGATATAATAATTTAAATATATCCCCCACAAAGTATTATTCTTATAATAGTCTGGGTTTTGGAAAGGCATCTGTAAAAAGGCTTTGGTATTTAAGTTATCAACTAAAAAATAGCATTTAGCCAGGAGCATGAATGTAAAATTGGAAGGGACCTTAGCAATGATCTACTCTAACCACATCATTTTTGCAATGGTAGAAACTGAGCCTCAGAGAGGTCAAATGAGCCAAGATTTGAATCCACAGCAGCAAAACCAGGATTTAAAGTCTAGGTCTTTAATTGCAAATCCAAGTTTCTGTCCATTGTGCCATCTTGTCAAATCAAAGCATAGATCTAGAGGAGAATGGGATCGTGAAGGGTCATTTGCTCTAGCGGTGTCAAACACTTGACCCAGGCCACATGTGGCCAGCAACACGCCCAGGTGGGGTGAGAACCAAATTAACATGTAATTGGGAAATATTTAATAACATTTATAAAAATACAACATAGACAACATTATACTTTAAAACTGTCCATGTGCAGCCTGCGGGATCCTCATGCACAGATTAGTAGCCGCCATTTCTATTTGAGTTTGACACCACTGATCTTGTTCAACCCCATCCCTCTACAGATAAGGAAACAGAAGCACACATGGATTGCTCAAAAACATACCAAGAGTAAATAACAGAGCCAAGAATCAAATCCAGATCCTTTGACTCCAATGTGCACCCAGCTCACAAAAACAAAACAAAAAACAGTAATAATAACTGAAATGCTCTTTCCACATCACCATATAATGCTTATTTTTCCTTTTCAAACAATACCACACATCCATATAACCTAGTAGTCATACCCTGTAAAGCACTTTTCTCACAACAGTTCTATGATAGGTGATACAAGTATCATTATACCCATTTTATAGATGAGAAACCTGAGACTTAAGAAAGGCTCGGTGGCTTGCCTATGGTCACAGAGCTAGTGAATGGAAAAGCTTAGAGTTTAACCTGTAGCCTTATGAATGAAGTCCAAGGTTGTTTCTATTATACTACAGTCATGTACTTCTTCCATGTTTTTTTTTATTCTAATTACTTTAATTATCATCAATAAATAGTAGAATGATTCTTTTTGAGATGTCCACTGAAAAAAAGGTCCAGTTGAGGATAAAGTCAGCTAAGAGCTATGCTGTTCTAAGAGATTTTATGTCATTTGGAAGTAATCACTAATACTAAGTTATAGGGGTTTTTTTTGTTTGTTTGTTTGAATAGACAACTGAACAGACTGTTCCATGGTTGAGTCGATTTGGGCAAATAGTCTATTTGGACTACTCATGTTCCAAATCCCATCAAATGCTAACATATATATATATATATATATATATATATATATATATATATATATATACACACGCACACATACATACACACATGTGTGTGTATATATATATATGTATATATATCCAATTCTCCCATGCATATAATACTGATGGATGCTTAAATGTGATTGCATTTCTGCAAAGTTTCTTTCTAAAGATTCTAATCAAGAATAGGATGATTGTCCAGTTATCAGATTAATCCTATCCATTTCCACTCCCCTTCTCTGCAGTGCCTTCCTTCCAATTCGCCACTTACCAGCAGAGAGTAAACATGGTACAAGTGAACTTGTTAACTGCCCTGGATAATAGGAGATAACAGAATAGCCCCAGAGTTCCCAAAGTGTGGCCACCAACCTGATTACTTGTCATTTTTTGTGATGATGAGATGCTAAATTGTTTCTACCATGAACAATTTATTACTTAATTTAAAAAAATGTTCATTGTTGTCTCATCAAAAGCTAATGCCATTCTCAGTTCCTGAAGTGGATTATCTAAGGAAGTTCCAGGAATAAGGATTGGATAATATGTTGGACTTGGACTCAGGAAGACCTGCTTTCAGATACTCCCTGTTTGATCCTTGGCAAGTCATTTAACATCTCTGAGCTTTGGTTTCCTGATCTGTATAATGGGTGCCTGAAGTTCCTTTTTTCCTCACAAAATTGCCATGAGGCTCAAAAGACATAATGCTTGTGAAATGCACTGAAAACTTATAGAGCTCTATACCTGTCAGTAATTATTATTGTTTTTTTTTTGCACTGGGTGCTCACAGGAGCCTTTGTCCTCACAAAGGTGATTAATAGGAAAGTGTCAAAAGTGTTGCCATGATTTAGGGCTAACACAAGATGATAAATGTCTGTTTTATTCTATAACTGAAAAATTCCATTTCAATCGAAATAAAATGACCCCTTTCCTATCTTAATGTCATTATGGATACCACATCACTGTTCCTGAGAAGTTCTTACTCACCTCTCTATGAATTATCCTCAAGGGAAGACGTGGGGAATGGTCATCATCTTTGCTTTGGACTTCTGTTGATTTTTCTCCATTTTGTGACTTGGGACCTAGCAGCATTGGTAAAGGATGGGAATTAGAGATAGCAGAGGACAATATTATCTCCTCTCTTTTCACAAAGGGTAAGGGAGGGAACAGAAAAAACAGTGCCTGTTAGGTGCCAGGTGCTGTGCTAAGATCTTTAAAAAATATTATCCCATTTGATCATAGCATCCAGGATTAGAAGAAGCCTTTGAAAGAAAAACACTTGCTATATTTCCTTCGGAGAAACCATGAGCCATACAGAGAAGCCTGGCTGTGGTTTGCAGAATAATGTCATGTATGTATTCAGCATGAAGTCAACAATAGAACACTAGGAGTAGTTGAATAAAGGGAGGGGGTGAGGAATAGCAGTTTTCATTTGGGGCTAAATGCTATGATTTCATTCTTTTGTGTGATTTAATCTGAACTGGGGTGTTGGCTTGTTCACCTACTAATACATGCTCATGTCTCTCTAGCCTAAAAAAACAATTGAACCAAAGCAAAGCAAAACAAAAAGCATCCATCTTTCTATCACTCTGCTACTCCCTTCCAGCTATCACTCTCTCTTCTCATTTTAATGTAATGATTCTTGAAAGAGTACTCTAGACTTACTGTCTCCTCTGTCTTTTCATCTGCTTACTCTTCAATATCCCTTGTAATCTGTCTTCCATTCTCTCTCTACTCTATTGAAATTACTCCCTTCAGACTCCCCAAATGACAAGCAAATTGCCACATCCAATGTGCTTTTCTCAATCCTCATTCTCAACATCTTTCTTCACAAGTCTACCATTCTCAGATCTGTCCATTCTCCTCCCTTGGCTCCCATATCAGATTCTCTTGGTTCCCATATTTATCTGACAACTTTTAACTGGTTCTTCTACTTCCCCTTCCAAAGGGTCATCCTCTAGGGCTTAACCTAGTGTTCTCTATTTTGTCTACACCTTGTGCCTTGATGAACTCATCTACTTACTGTCTAAACCACCACTACCATCCTCATGACTCACAAATCTTTCTTTAGTTCTTATCTCTCAATCTCTAAATTGACATTTCCAGTCACCTACCAGATATCTCCATCTAGATACCCCACTGTCATCTCTGGATCTACGCATCCCAAATGAAACTGACATCTTTCTCTTGAAAGCTTATTCTCTTCCTGACTTATCATAGGGGGTAATACTATGGTTTCCCCAATCATCTATGTGCATAAACTTGGGATCTTCTTTGATGTCTCTCACAGCTGTTCAGTTATCAAACTCTTGTTGCTTCAAGCATCTCTTGATCTCCTCACAATGCTCGCTACCACTTCCTATCCTCTCCCTCTTTTCTCCAGAAGCTTCTTCATTCAGACCCAACCCCCTGTAACATATGATTTATTCCCATCGATGGGTTCCTTTTTTGATTCCCTTCAAAATTCACAATATTCCCTCATCCTTGTGGGGGAAAAAATAAAAATAAAAAACTTCAGTAACACTATTGTCCTATCATCTTATCATCCCACATTTCTCTTCCTTTTCATATTCATAGTCTTAGGAAGAAGAGCCATCTTCCTAAATGCATGACCTCCATCTCCTTTCTCTCTACTCACCCCCTAATCTTTTGTGATTTGGCTTTTGGTGTCACCCTAAATCTTTTGAAATCTTCTAGTACTATAGAAAGATTCCTGGAATTGTATCATAAGATCTGGGTTCACATTTCAGATTTGCCATTTAATAGCTGTGTTACCTTAGGCAAGTCATTTAACTATATTGGGCTTCATTTCCCTTTTTTATAAAATGAGAGAATTAGCTAACTCTGAAGGTCTCTTCCAGTTTTAAAATTTTGATATTACCTATCCTTCAAATTCCTTCCATTACTTTGAAGCTTTCTCTGATTGTCCTATCCAGTAATTTCTCCTTCCTTCAGACTCATAGTACTTATCAGAAAAGTGCTGGCTAGCTAGAAGGTCATGCCTAGGTTCAACTCCTTCCAATGACATTTACTGTGACTATGGACAAGTTATTTAACTTCTTTAAACCTCATTTTCCCTATAGATGAAACAGGGATATTAATATATGTAGGATCCACTTCATGGTGTTGTGGTAAGGCTCAAATAAGCAAGGTAAACTACCTGAGAATGTTAAATAGATGCTGGCTATTGTAAATGATAAACCAAGGAGATAGCACTTTATGAAAAGAGGGTTACAAATGAGCCATGTGCCTGTTTTTCATAATGGGCTGCTGAGGTTTGGTCAGAACCATTGTGAGCCCACAGAAGCTTCAGCGATGAAAGGTTGAGGAATTTCCCATGCATCTGCAGAAAAGGGGGCTTCCCAGAACAGCAGTCTTTGTGTAAACTCACCCACAGCAACAGGGGCTGGAAGAAAGCTATTAGTGGCAGCAACATATACAACTGTCAGGGGCAAAGCATGAGCTTTATTTCATAGTCAAAACTTCTACATTCCCAAGTGTTTACTCTGTGTTATAACCTGTCTTTCTTCAGCTGGAGAGAGATTAACAACAAAGGCTTATCTGAAGGGTTTTCCAGCTAAGACCCTGAAGTATTATTGACAGTCTCAAAGTTGTACATGATTAATGGAACCCTATGAAATAGGAGAAGCAGCCCAAGATACTTGTTTAGAAGATATGGACCTTGTACCAATTGACTTGGCATTTGAGCAGGGTGACTGAGGGGCTTACCGATGCTTCTCTCTTTAAGAGTGACATATCTATGCAGAAGGACTATCTCTGTCTACAACCCAGCTTTTGATGTTATGGCTCAGGAGCTGAATTTTAGCATGATGATTAAAAATCCATTCAGCAATAAAAATATCTCTTAGCCCTGGAAACCACTCATCACACGAATCCCATCAAGGTTGTTTTGCTACTTGTCACATTCCTACCATTGTGCTTTTTTCTTTGTTTTTATTGCAGCCTGGAAGAGATTTAATTTTATCTCATCAGTTTACAAACTTTTTTTTTAATTCACTCTATAAAAATGTTTTTACCAGGCCTTCCCACACATACTAGTGAAATGGTGGTGATACATCTGGCAGTAATGAGAATCAGTTGTTTGTGGAAGTATTTGGGTTTTATTTATAAATTCCTACTCACCAACAAGATGAGTTCTAAGGTTTGTCTCATTTTTTTTTACTGCACCTGGGCCTGTGCTGATTGATAGAGTTGCACTTGGATCTTGATTATGGACCACAGAAGGGAAGAATCTTTAACATTAAGTAATATGTTGAATTCTGTGCCGACATCAGTGTTTGGCCTTCTACAGAAGCCATATGTCATTGCTGTTATTAGAACTGTTTTGTTGAGATGTCACGATTTTTATGCCACATGTAAAATTCCAGGTTTGCTCCCAGGAAGACGGAGGTGAATCCCACCTGCTTGGGGAACAAGGGCAGTTACTTTGAGTAAGAAGTTCTTTCTATTTATCAGACATTCCAGAGCTGGTTCACAGATGGGTCAGTGTCAAAAAATTAATTGTATGTGTCTGTGTATAACAAAATCTATCTAAATATTGCCTCTGGCAAAGCATCTTTGTTCAGTGGCCATATTACCATTCATGTAGGACTTATGTGGCTATGACATTCACTTGTTCCATAGCAAGGAAGCCAAAAATGACGACAGTAGTTTGTTATTGTTCAGACATTTTAATCATGCCTGACTCTTCGTGACCCCATTTGGGATTTTCTTGGCTCATTTATAGATGAGGAAATGGAGACAAACAGGCTTAAGTGATTTGCCCAGGGTCACACGGCTAGTGAGTATCTGAGGTCAGATTTGAACTCAAGTCTTCTTGACTCTAAGCTCTGAGCTCTAGCCACAGGACTATATGGCTTCTTTGACAACAGAAGTAAGCATAGTATTTGTAGCAGATTACAGTTTTTTAAAGCCCAGTGTATATCACAAGGCTATCTCATTTGATCTGCCTAATATCCTTCTAAAGGAAACACCGTTATCACTATTTCATAGGACATGAGGAAATCGAGGCTTTGAAATGTGAAGAGACTTTGCCCAGGGCCACCCAGCGATTAGATGTTGGAAGCACATCAGCACATGTGCATTCCAACTTGTGTGATCTTGGGAGAGCTATGAAATTGTAACATTTTCTTTATTACTCGCCATAATTTGCTTTATATTTTACCAAGCACCTGTATTCATTTTCTCATTCTCATTGCTCAAATCAGGAAACTTGTTCTCATTCCCCTACTTCCTGCCCCTCTTCTCCTCCCCCAACCTAAGAGAACCCATGTGGAAAAGACTCCTTTTCCTCATATATGGATCCTATATCTGTGTTAGAAATTGGCTACAGCTTCCCTTGAGTTTCACACTGTCAAGTTAATGTCAAATGAATGCAAGGTGACATCCTACCAGAAAATAATAATTACCCATTGTCGCACCTTTCACCAGGATCCTGCTGGGTGATGTAGAAATAGTATTTTACACCACTGAAAGGAATGGATGCTCATTAAATTTATTCATAATGGCAAAAAAGTAGTGCCCCTTTCTTATGCAGGAATGTAAGAAAATATGAATCAGGCCCCTAGTATCTTAGGCATTCTATAATTTCCTTCTTTTAGTGGTGATTAGCACATAGTTGTGTTTTGTCACTGGTGTCACTGGAGTAGAAGCCAGTTGGGCTGAGGAGATCTCTGTTAGAGACACTTAGTAGGCATCTAATAAATGTTGATTAATTGATGGATCATGGTTTATTGAGGAAGCTAGGTGGGCAGCTAGCAGATCCCTTACCTTGAATACAAAAATAGTGCTAGTAACATAGGTAATGTCACTGTAATTCCATTAGATTAAGATGCTTAAAGGATGTTAACAAAAGAAAACTGGTGGTGCTTTTCCTCATGGACCAGAATGAACTTGTCTTGTGGTCACAATATTTGCTCCTCCTTTCTAGTGTCCCTAGCCCAGTCAAAGGAAACTTTAATTTAATATTCAGCCAACACCCACCCACAGGCTTCCAGGGAGCATCCTTACAAGGTAGGGTTTCTTAGTTCTAGGATTCATGATTTCATCCATGTGGATTTACCTTCCCTCTATGCTAATCACAACTCCTCCCACACCTTCATAGACTATTTCATGAGCTTCCATGAATGAAAAAAAAAATGTCACTCTTGATACCAGCCCCTTTTGTGCACTTTTAAAAAATGTAGTCGAACTGGTCCTCAGACTGACTGACTAGCACATGGGCCATCACAGGGCTCCTTTTTTTTTTTTTTTTTTTGGCTCAATAGGACCTGCCAGAGCTTGTAGTTTTGCTGGTAAAGCATTTGAAAATGCAGGATCATTTCCACACCACACCAAGGCAATTTCTCATAAAATACAAGGCATGTTACTCATAAAAACACAATATGTAAAAACATGGGTAATAAAACCTCAGCTTCAGTAACAGTTACCCTTGGTTTTCAGAAAGTGAACATAATCATATGGGGTTTTACCAGAAATTCAGCATTTCAGACTCAAGGGGTAGTGGTGCAGGAGCTTGGTAACAGGGAAGTCTGATACTGTTTTGGACCTTAGAAGCTCAGAGGTAAAAGGGACCATAACTGTTTCCTTAGTCTTATTCTCCTACAGAAATCCTCGTCTCAATAGCTCTAGCAGGTACTTACCCAGTCTCCACTTGAATACTTCTAATGAGAGGCTACTTACAACCTTTCAAAGAAGCACATTCCTTTTCTCTCTCTCTCTCTTTTTTGACAGCTGTATTTGTTAGCAAATTCTTTCTATTGATCTGAAGTATGCCTCCCTATAATTTTCTGCCTTCTGAATCCAAGTAGAATACATCTAATCCTTACTTTCTTCATGACAGTTCTTCAGATTTTTAAAAAATGGCTATCAGGTCTTGTCTAAATCTTTTGTCAGTGAAGAAGTCCCAGTTGCTCCAACTATTCTCTCTCTATATCTATATCTATCTATCTATCTATATATATATATATTTCCCTCACAAGACATGATTTTTGAGTTTCCCAACCATTCTGTTCTTCTTCCTATTTGTCAATATCCACCCTGTCCCAAACTAAACATGGTCTTGACCAAAAGAGATTACTTTGTGGATGCTGTATTTCTGTCAAAATACCCTCAAGCCAAAGTTAATTGCTTTAATTAGGAAGGTTTCCCCTCTAATCTTGGACTCATGCAAATAATTCAGTTTTTGACCCCTGAATGCAGGACTTTACATTTACATCCATTAAATTTTGCCATTCTAGATTTGCCCCAATCATTCCAGACTGTTAAATTCTGTTCAGACCTAAATTCTTCTTCTTCATTAATAAACATTAATGGCTGTTGAAAACACAGTTGAGTTACAAGATGATAGCAATGCTGACAAAGTTGGAAGGGACTTTTGAGCTCAATAATGTTTCAACCCTCAGAAAAAATTAGGAAACCACATTTGGGCTTCCTTTGCTATTTGGACAGAATTGCCAGATTTTTAGCTTGTCAAGTAAAATTCATAGTTTTGAAGAAGTTTGTTCTCTGCTACCAGTCACTATAGAACAATCTCATGGACAACGTTCCTGAATATGGGATAATTCCATTTATCAAGGATATCTGGGAACCCTACATTTCAGGCTAATCATGATTAACCATAAAATGGACTATTCTAAAGTATGCCCCCCAATATTGAGTGATTGGAACAATTCTAACAAAGGAATAATGAATGTGTTATTGGTATGGTTTGTTAGACCCATGAAAAAGCAAAACAATATCCTTCTTTACCACAAGTCTACCATTTGACATTGGAACATACTAATGATGTTGGATACTTATGCATGTTTTATAGCCCCATCCTCTTTGCCCCTAACCTGCTTCCCAAATGTAGTTCTTCCATTGTAGACATGAGGGAAACGCTTCAGACACTTAATTCAAAGATTATTCCTAGGAATGGGTGCATCTCTATGATGTGAAACATCTAAATGTTTCCATACATTTGGCGTATCAAGACAAAACATCCAGGGGATCATTTGCCTCCATTGTTTTTGTTTTTGTTTTGTTTTTTTGCAGGGCAATGCGGGTTAAGTGACTTGCCCAGGGTCACACAGCTAGTAAGTGTCAAATGTCTGAGGCCCAGATTTGGAACTTAGGTACTCCTGACTCCAGGCTGGTGCTCTATCCACTGCACCACCTAGCTGCCCCCTGCCCCCATTGTTTTGATGCTGAAATTTGATGCTTTGGCATCTGCAATATAGAGCCAATGCCACCTTGCTGCTAGATGATTTTCTTTTACCTGAAGGAAATATACCTTTGTCTATAATTTTTTTAAGGTGGCATTGTGAAGTAAATCAGTTAGACCAGACTGACTAGAATTCTAAACTCCTCCTCCCTGGTTGGTTTGTTGGCATAAGATTTAGACCTAGAAGTGACTAAAGAGTTAATTTTTGTCAATTCCCAAGAGGTATAGGACTTGCTGAAGGTCACACAGTTAGGAATCAAGCTCAAGTTCTCCACTTCACATTTAGTGAATATGTATTTTCTACTGCCTTCCTGAGGAAAAAGAGTCCCTTTGTGGGGGGTTTGGAGAGGAAGGTAGAAGAATCATGGAAAGTACATTTGAAATAGAGTTTTCATATTATTGGGGAGAGATTGAGTTGCCAACAGAAAATGTCCTCATTGTCTGTTCTTTGAGTTGTGACCTAGAGGCCCCATTAGGAACAATTGCCAGAAAGAAGCATCCCATGCTTTTTTTTTTTCTCTCCCCGCCAGTCTTCCATTTTGTAATCCATTGACATCCCGCCTTTTCAGGCCAGGGCTGCTACTTCTATCCCTGGGACCAGTTGCCATTTGCCTGCTTAGTTTCTGCTCCATTTCTTTTCTGTTCAGATACTGCCATGAGTGCTCTGTCCCACATACTAATGACTGACTTCTTGCCGCTGCCTCCCTTGATTCACAGTGGCACATTTTCCCACGTGAAAATGGACGCAGAACCTTGGCAGTAAGCTTAATGGATTTCAGAATCATTATGAGTTAACCTGAAAGTTACTGCACCATAGGAACTGGTAGCTAATCTCTTTTAGAGACCAAAACCCGATGATATTTTTTTATGCTAGAGGGTAGCGGTTCATCTCACAGTAATGGCCACTATTGGCTGCATTTGGCAATCCTGAAAACACCCTTGCTCTCTTGTTTCTCTCTTTACCTGCCAAAAGGATGGGCCAAACAGGCTTTCACAGAAATTTCATCCTTTACTATTGTCTCTTTCTTTGGTATTACTCCAGCATTTGACACAAATCAACAGAAGGGAAATATGGCCACAGAGCAACTATATCTATATTGGGTTTTAGCAATCAAGTAAGAGAAAGCATGGACTTGTAAATAGCAAGAAATTTGAGTTCTTGGTATAGTATAAAGAGTATTGACTTTGGAATCAGAGGACCAGGATTCAGATCTGTCTTTGATGCTTATGTATTACCTGTGTGACACTAGGCATATCTCTTAATTTCCCTTGTTTTTTTTAAACTATAAAATGAAATGTTTAGACAAGATAATCTCTTCCAGATATCTATATCTATAAATGTGTTTATATAAATATATGTGTGTATGCATACTTAGAATCATCCCCATTCCAAATGTTCATATGGACTATTCGTGTCTGATGTGTGGTAGAAAGTTCTAAGCTTGAATTGGTCTGATAAGCTACAGTTGGACACACTATACATTGACCCTAACAGAGAGGTGTCATTTTGGTCTTCTTAGATTACAGAGGACATGAACCTACTCCATACATGCACATGTGTATTTACATACATATACCTATATATGTATACTATACATATATGTACATAGATAGATAAATATCGATATGGAGATATATAAGCAGGGATCCAAATGAGAGAGAAATTGCCATTGACCTACTGAAAAACTTCAGTCCTTGTTCTTGCCCATCAAGATTTTTTTGGATTTGACTTGTAACTCTATTACTTATGACTCACTACTGCTGAAAATGTTGATGAAACTAATAGAATTATATATTTAGAACTGGCAAGGGCCTTAAAGGCTATCTAATCTATCCCTCTTCATTTTACAGATGAAGAAACTGAGACCAAGAGAGGCTAATTTACTCATCTAAGATCAGCCAGGAAATAAGTGGTGGAAGCTAGCCTTAGATTTTGGTTCTCTGATTCCAAAACTCAGGTTCCTTGTTTCATCACACTGCCTCCCTCTATTGAGTATTCAATGTCTTCCCCATGCCTGTTTAAATTAACCAAAGAATAGACCGATATTAGTGTTAAGAAATGGAGAGAATAAATAGGCCCGAGGGAGAGTTTGTAGGGAATGTTATCTTTTTCAATCCCTCAATTAATCTGTATGAGGAGACAAGAACAGTGAATTATTAAATGTTACCACTAAAATCCTTTTACCATCCATCACTTTGAACCAAATAATAAATAATAAATAGCCTACCCCTATAAGTTGACAAGTGGCTGACCTCTTAACATTCTATAATGGTTTACTTGTGAGAGAGGGAGCATGGCCTAGTGAATAGAGAACTGGTCTACAATTCAGAAAGACCTAAGTTCAAGTTCAACTTTTGATATATACTGACTTAAGCAGTCCTAAGCAAATCACTTCTCAGTATTCTAAACAATTCTCTAAGACTGTAAGAGAAAATGCTGGGCTTCATTAAAAAAAGGGACTTGCTTGCAGCGAAGCTTCCTGACTAGTGGGAAAATTGCAGCTCTAGGTTTAAGAAAAAAATCCCCTAAGGATTTTCACACAACTGTGGTGAGAAAGCCAGGGATTTCTTTTATACATAAGATAGTAAATGACCAATTAATCACTATACCTGAGGAGCATGGGCAGGGACCTAAGAATCACACAGGGTTTTATCATCTTCATCATCTTTCCTCCAAACAGTTTAAACTGAATAATCTTATGTCCCCACATTTTATAACAGCCTAGATTCAAGGACAGCCCTCTCACTTTACAGATAAGGAAACTGGTGTCCCAGACAGCTTGCATGATTTTCCCTGGTCACGAAAGTCATCAGTGGCAGACTGCAGATTTGAACTGAGGCCCGCTGACATTTAACTCTCTCCATTGTTTCAAGGTGGCCTGCTTCTCCTGCACAAGTATTAATTTAATTACTAACAGTGAACTTAACTACAAGTCAGATGTGTCAAAGGCTGGTTGGTCAGCTATTCTCTCTGATGGGAAAAGAGAAAAGATGCTTTTCAACCTTCCAGAGTAATAAACAACTCACCATCATGGGAGAGAGCTTCCTTGCTTCCTTCTTCTTTTACCAGGGGAAGTGACTGTGTTGTAGCAGGAAGAGTTGTGGTCTCTTATTAGCCAACCTGAATTTTAGTTCTGGCTCCACTATTCACCAGCCATGTGACCCTGACAAATTGTTCATCTTACTTGGGCCTCCGTTCCATCTTGTAAGACCTAAAGGGTTGGAATAGTTTATCTCCAAGTCCCTTTTCTAGTTCAATGATTGCATCTGATGGATCTCTTGGAATAAGGCCAGCCTTAGAAGTTGCCTCTGTCCCAGGTTCAGGGAGATTTCAGGGCTTCCCTGCACAGAACCTCTATTATCTTCTGCAGAAAGCAAGAATATTTATTGCTGCTTTTGAGTCCTCTTTTCTTCCCTAAATACTGTTTGCAGTGGGCAGTTCTCCTTCAAAAACACCACCATTAAGGCAATCATTTAATCCCACATGCTCAAGAATGAATGGGACCTATAAATCCCTTCAGCTCATATTTGTGCAATCTCTTTGATGTCAGTGGGAATAAGTAAATTAATAAAGAACATGATAGAGTTCTTTCCATTTTGAAGGGAAAGAGAAGGGCCTGGAGCCAGTCAAGTCAGGCTCTGCCTGATATCTCCAATAGCTGGGCCTCCTGCACCTATGTAACCAGGTTAAACCAGTTTCTCTTAATTACCCTTAAATAGCTTAACTTGCCTGTCACATTTTGCTACCAATGGCAGATCTGTAAAATTCAGCTGGTTTTTTTTTCATAATGACATTGATGATAACCTGTACTTTTGTAATATTTTTATCTGCAAAAGTGGTTTGCAAACACTAATTAACTGGGTCTCATAACAGCTCCAGGAATTACAATTGTATTATTAGACCCATTTTCCGGATGATAACAATTGAGATATAAAGGAATTCTATTATGGTTCTCTGCCACTTCAAAGTAAAGGTATGGATGGGCACAAGAGACTGTTTGATCTAATTGTCCCATATGCCAAAGGAAAGGCTGACGTAAGATTGTTTTCCCAGGAATTAAAATGAAACTTCAGCAAAGTACTTTTTGTCACATGATTCTTTTAAATGACCTGCTTGCTCTTGGCTTGTTTTGCTAAAGAAACAGCTTGGTATAGTAGATAGCATACTGTGGTATGGGATATATGAATTCAGATGTAGATTCTAGCTCTTCTTGTGTAATCATGGCTAACCCATTGTCCGTGAGCCTCGGGAAACTCTTTACTTTATGGATGCTTAATGTTCTGATATAATAGTTGTGACCCTCTCATTTTATATAAATGACCAAGCAGATTCTGAGATATCCTTAAGGGAGACTTTCAGGTACTCATGTGTAACATCATTGCATTTGACTGTTTCCGCAGGTCCACCATCTGCTCCCCTCAACTTGATTTCGAATGTCAACGAAACCTCAGTGAACCTGGAGTGGAGCAGCCCTGAGAACACGGGGGGCCGTCAGGACATTTCCTACAATGTAGTATGTAAGAAGTGCGGTGCTGGGGATGCCAGCCGCTGTCGATCCTGTGGCAGTGGGGTCCACTATACGCCCCAGCAGAATGGTCTTAAGAGCACCAAAGTCTCCATTACAGACCTCCTGGCACATACGAACTATACTTTCGAAATCTGGGCCGTGAATGGAGTATCCAAGTATAACCCGAGTCAGGATCAATCAGTTTCAGTTACCGTGACAACGAACCAAGCAGGTAGGGACCTCGGTCTGCCTTCTGGTGTCAAATTGACATTTATTATGGGGAATGGAGCAAGGTGTCATCCTATCCATAGCCAATGTTCAAGTTTTGCAAATGAAGTTGAACCCCATGAGTTTAATGAAAAATCTATAAGTGGTATTTCACCAGAGGCCATGGTGAATTTTTATTCAATCAGGTATAGCCTATTTATGGAAATGAGAAGAGTAAGAATCCTTTCCAGGACCTCTCAACTCAATAAGACTGAAACCTAGCACTATAAATGTAATTTTCATGAACATATTTTTTACTTCTTTTACCGTACATTTTTTTCCCCATATGAGTTTACATGGACCCACAGTTATGTAGATCAAGCAAACTGATGGTGCGGTCTTGAACTTTGACAGTTATGGCTTCTTGTTCAGAGAGTCTCATGTCTTTGTTGTAGTGGTCTCTGTCTTTCTGGGAGGTTAAAATGGGTTCTGAAAGGAGTTAAAAGGAAATGGCCTTATAAGGGCTTCCAATCTGAAAAGAAGGTAGACTGACCATGTAGCCTGAGTTAACTACCCAAGTGTCCTATTCGTACTTATAAAATGCTTAGAAACTCTGCTAGAAGTCCACCAGACCAGTGGGTATAGCCTCTCTGAAAAAGCTCTGACGGAATAGGACAAAAATCATATAGGATTGCTACCTGCAAGTCTCATGGAAGAGATATGGGTGTACTTAAGTCTAAAGAAGATATTAATATTGAAAGAGTACTGTCAGGGGCAGCTAGATGGCGCAGTCAATAGAGCACTAGCCCTGGATTCAGGAGGACCTGAGTTCAAATCCAGCCTCAGACACTTAACACTTACTAGTTGTGTGACCCTGGGCAAGTCGCTTAACCCCAATGCCCTGCAAAAAAAAAAAAGAAAGAAAGAAAGAGAACTGTCAATCATGAACAGTGATATCATACCTTCCTGACCATTTTCCTATATGAACTTAACAGTAAATATGTTTAAGTATAACAGTTGGTGTAACAGGGAAAATTGTAATAGCCAAAGACTCTGGCCCATCATGTTTTCCAAATAAAATAATTTCCATTTTTTGTGAAGCCTTGGTAATTGAAGGCAACCTGTAACAATGGAAAGGATGCTGGATTAGGAACTAGGAGGAGCCGAGTTCAAATCCTGGCTCCGTTATTTATTACCTGAGCAAACTTAGGTAAGATACTTATCCTCCCTGGGCTTCAGTGGCTGGATGAGATGTCTTGTGTGAGGCATTCAGCAAGGAGGTCAGTGTTACTGGATCACCAGATACATAGAAAGGAGAATATAAAAAGACAAGGAAAGTAGGAAGGGGCCAGCTTATGAAGTTTTTCCTTTTTTGGTGGAGGGGGCAATGAGGGTTAAATGACCTGCCCAGCGTCATACAGCTAATAAGTGTCAAGTGTTTGAGACCAGATTTGAACTCAGGTACTCCTGAATCCAGGGCCAGTGCTCTATCCATTGTAACACCTAGCTGCCCCCATGAAGAGTTTTAAAAAGGCAAACAGAAGATGATACTTGGTGAAAAGGATTTACTGTTGAATAGGGGAGTAACGTGCTCAGATTTAGTTGTTAGGAAGACTAATTTGAAAACTCAATGGATGATAGACTGGAGTGGGGAGAGATTTGGGTCAGAGAAGCCAGTCAGGAGGCTATCTATTGCAATACTCCATGCAAGACATCTTACAGCCTGAACCAAGGTGGTGGCAGTGTCAGGGGACAGAAAAAAGTACACATAAGGCATGTTGAGAAGGTGGAATCAAAAGGCCTTGAAGTGATTGGTGGTAAGAAAAAGGGATAAAGGATGACACTTAGGTTGCAAGCTTGGGTAACTGGGAGGATAGTGATGCCCTCGATAGTAAGATGCAAGTTTGGAACAGGGTCAGGCTAAGTGGGGAAGATAATGAGTTCAGTTTTGCACATGGTGAATTCCACATGTCTACAGGATATTCAGTATGAAATACCCAATAAGCAGATGGAGATAAGAGCCTGGAAGTTAGAAGAGGTTAGGGCTTGATAAGTAGACCCAATAATGTTGAGTAAGGAAATGATGAGTGAATCCATGGAAGCTGATGAGATAACTAAGAGACAGAAAATGTATATATATATATATATATATATATATATATATATATATAGAGAGAGAGAGAGAGAGAGAGAGAGAGAGAGAGAGAGAGAAGGCCCCAAACAAGGGAAGGGAATAGGTGTTTCTATAGTGCCTACTATGTGCCAGGCATTCTTCTAAATGCTTCTTACAAACATTATCTCATTTGAAAAGATTGTTGAGGTGCACCCATTTGTAGGTATCACCTAGGTGAAGATGTATTAAAGGAGACCAAGGAGTGATCAGATAGGTATGAGTAGAACCAGGAGAGAGTGGTGTCATGAAAACCTAGGCAGAAGAGAGCATCCATGGGAAGAGGGTATTCAACAATGTCAAAGGCTATAGAGAGGCCAAAAGAATAAGAATCAAGAAAAATCCATTAGATCTGATGGTTGAGACCACTGGTAATTATAGAGAGAGCAGTTTCCAGTTGAATGATAAGATTAGAATCCAAATTGCCTAGAATTAAGAAAGTGAGAGGAAAGTAAGTGGAAGCACCAATTAATGACAGCCTTCTTAAGGAATTTAACTACAAAAGGAAGGAAATATATGGGATGTTGGATAGTGGGGATGAACAGATCAAGTCCTGCCCCTGTAGTTAATGGTTGTTATCGATAAAATGCAGGTTTTGAATCTGAGTTCCACTGAATTATCCTCTTTTCCTTTTCCAAGTGAAGAATCACATTTTTTTATTCCTAAAATATTGTTTCATCAGCTTCTCTGAGCCACAGAGTATAAGTAGTCTGGGGTAACATTGCTTCACATGGAGATGCCATCTGCAAGCTGGGAGGCAATGAGATGATTCCCCCTCACTTCCCAACAGGAGTACCCAATATAACACATTCTCTTCTGTGCATCTTTGGGGGATGTACTGCTGTGCCTTGCAGGCTAGAATGGGAAAGTTGATCTCATTAGTTGTAATAATGCCTTGTTCACCATGAGTACCATTTTCTGGTGATGTTAGTTGTGTTTTCACTGAAAGATCATGGAGACTTTACCCCATGCAGTCATTCCATCCAATTCAACAAGTATTTCTTCACTACTTACCCCATTTTGATGTGTTTTCTCTGATGGATCTATGATCTCATCAATGGGAATATTCCCTCCAAAGATGGAGAACATAATCTATTTTTGCCTGCCCATGCTTGTCCATGCCCTCCCATAATTATGCCACATGGTGTCTACCCAGTGTGCTGGGGGGAGCCTTCCTTCCTTCCTTTCTCCTGCCATTGGTGCAATACTGTTAAGAGAAAGGAGAAAAATTTTAAATCCCTGATTTCAAGGAATCACCTGCATAAAAGCAGAGGAGAGAAAGGAGAAATGAAAGTGCTATAAGACATTTCAAACATCACAAATTTTCATGTTTTGTTGAGTAATATTTATCTATACTTCTTCACTATTCAATTTTGCATATTCCGTGTCTGCTCTTTCAATTATAGCCAAAGTGGCCTACTGGTTGTTTTCTAAACAAAACTTGGCATTTCCTGCCTCAGTGGCTTAAATAAGCTGTGCCCAGAATTCACTCCCTTCTCACATCTGCCTCTTAAGAGTTCCTGGTTTCTTTGTGACTCAGGGGCCACCTCCTAGGTCAAGCTTTTGCCAATCCCCCTTTTTCTTAGTCTTCTTTCAGCTTTGTAATTCCTTTTAATGCACTTTCCTGTGTTTTGTCTTTACAAGAGAGACTACAACAACTATTGCACTCACCTTACCAGTGTGTTGTGAAGCTTGATGAGCTTCACTATATATATATGAAATATGTGAATAATATGACTTCTAGTATGTGAATTATATGGGGAAAAGTCTTTGAAAATTTTAAAATTCTGTAAAAATATTTGCTAATTATGATTTTTTATTGTATCTTCTAGTAGAATATAAAGTTTCTTGAGGGCAGGGACTGTTCTCCACCTACCCATATCCCCAGCACTTAATACAGTTCATTGTCCATAGTAGACACAAGATTTCTCATTGATTGATTCATCTACTCATTCAACAAACTTTTTAAAGCACCTACTAGGTGCCAGGCACTGTGCTCCATTCTGGGAATACAAAGAAAGGCCAAAGACTTCCAGTTCTTGTAGAGGTTACATTCTAATGGGAGAGATAGTATGTCAGTAACTAAATATATACAAAGTAAATAGAAGGTAACTTCAGAGGGAAAGGCACTTGCCTTCATTGATGTAGATATTTTCTCCTTCATTACATGTCAAAACTCACCCATATCTTCCCCTGGGTGATTCTCTTTCCCATAGGATCCACTCAATAAAATAAAAGTCTTTATTTATTTATTCATCTATTTATTCATTAATTCATTCATTTAACTATCTATCCATCCATCTATCTATCTGTCTGTCTGTTTGTTTTGCGGGGCAATGAGGGTCACACAGCTAGTAAGTGTCAAGTGTCTGAGGGTCAGATTTGAACTCAGGTCCTCCTAAATCCAAGGCTAGTGTTTTAATAGATCTTTTTACATTTCAAAGGCAACTGTTAAGCACCAAGGTAGTTCATCTATTATCCTTAGCTCAGTGAGCATGACTCCCAGACCTCCATCCCCATTCCCAAACATATCCTATTCTGATTATCTTGAATGATGTTAGGTCTTAAGCAAAACTCAACAATGTGAAGATGCTTTCTTTTACTCACCATTGAATCCCTCCAATTCATAAATCTATTATCTACAATTACAAAAGGAACAAATACAAATGAAAAAATGTTCTATTTGTTGTTTTAGTGGTTTCTTGGTATTAATGTTGTATGATAGAATGATTTCCACCAGTTTCACAATTTTTACATTTGTTGTTTCTTAGTCCAACATGTATCTAATGTGGGTTTTATCTTTTTTCAAACTTTTTTTTTGCAAACATTTTAAAAGCACTTATCGTTTCTTTTTCTGATAGCAAAATATTTCAAACGTAAGCCCTGATGTAGAATTGACACCAAGATTTAGCATAATAGCAGACTGGTGATGATAGTATTATAATGGAAATTAAATGACATTGAAGGCATGTCTATGACAAAAGGGAGGGAGCTTCATTTTTCATAACTAAGGGGCTAAGATATTGACATTTCTTCACATGTAATTTTTGATAAAATATTCCTGGTAGACTCTGAAGCATTTCAGTCATCCTAAGATCAGTGAAGCCTTATATTGCCTGTTAATTGTCTTTAAGTGATTTTTCTAAAGTCTTTTTCATCTGGCACATTGGAATGTCATGATTCATTTAGCTTAGATCAAGAGTTTCTGTGTCTCTGTCGTGTGCTCCTCTTAGGTGAATATGCCTGTCCCAAAACTCCAGAGTAATACCATTGATGACACCCAAGAATCATTATTGGGATAGAGATGAGACTCACTCAGTTTAGAATCTACACAGCTTTAAGATTTTCTTTAACCCTGAGAGTTTTTCAACTAGAGCTTGAGTGGTTTGTTTCTAGATTCTCCTGAGGCATTTAAGCCCAATCAGAATCTTCATCCTCTCCTGCTAGTGGTAACCTTAGAAGAGTGACTTGCTCAAGGTCACAGTGTCGCAATGAGATCAGAATTCAGGTCTTTCTACACTCATTTAAGCTCTTTTTTTTTCTTTGACAAAGTAACTCTTTGCACACAACAGAGTTTGTTTCTAAAGTGTCTTGTGGGGCTATCATAACATCAGAAATGAAGTAACCGGCAAGCTAAAGTGAATCTTCCAGTGATAGACTAGGCTAAGAAAGGCTAAGACTCTGGCATGATATATACATTTAAATGATGTGATTCTCCCAATGGACTTCTGGCAAAGCAACTTCCAAAATAGAAGCACAAATTGCTGCTTTAGCTACCCTTCAAAAGACAGCCTTTTGGAATCTGCATGTTGGAGAGGGGCTTTCTATAGTGTGTGTGTGTGTGTGTGTGTGTGTGTGTGTGTGTGTGTGTGTGTGTGTGTGTGTGTGGTTCTCAGTCTCGCCCAGTAACAATAGTAATGATGATAATCATAATGAGAATAGGTGGCTTTCATATAGTGCTTAAAGACCCTTTACAAATACTATTTCATTTGATCATTACAACAACCCTGGTAAGCAGGTGCTAATATTATCATCTCCACTTTAAATTTAAGGAAACTGAGGCAAATAGAGATTAATTGATTTGCCTGGGGTCACATAGCTAATATGTATTGAAGGCTGGATTTGACCTCAGGTCCTCCTGACTAAATACCACCCATACCTCACAAAAAAATGTACTTATATATGTACTAGAATGTAACATGACATGACATAATATAATGTAATGCAATGCAACACAATACAATTTTTATATACATAATATGTGGAGAGAAAGAACATAGAAAAATATGCATATAACATGTATGTATATACACACACATATATAAATGATCTTTGATGTCATCAGTATAGAAAACTCCTAGAATCACACAAAGGTGGAAGGCATTTTGTCAGCCCTCCAGTCCAACCCATATATGAAATGAGTCCTCGCTATTAACATATCTGCTTATTGTAAATAAACTGTGATGCCTACAACTGAACATAGTCCTCTAGCTAAAGTCTGACAATGAGAAAGTTATTTCCTGTTCTACCACTTCGCTTCTCAGAGAGTTGCCTGAGGGCACAGAGAGCTCAGATGATTGGCCCAGTTTGTGCAGTTTCAGGGAAGACTTTAACCTAGGTCTTTCTGTCTCTGACAGGAAGATGCCATCTGTTATGCCATGCTGATAAGTTGATAAAGATTAGACTCATGATTCCATTGGTATCGAGAATTTCCTGGTGAGGAAACTCTTTCTGCTGATGTAGGTCAGCACTTCTTCTGCTACCTATGGTCTCACAGAAGTGCTTGGGGCACTGAGAGGTTAAGGGATCTGTCCAGAGTCTTCTATCCGGTATGGATCATATGTGGCACTTGACCCCTGGTCTTCCGGGTTTCAGGTCCACCTTTGTATCCACTATACCTTGTTGCCCTCCTCACCCTCCATGCAAAGCCCTAAGAAATGCTTGTTAATGGGTCGTTGATTAACTTACACCCACTTGCTCATGTGACTGATGGAATTTAAGAATTTCTGAATCATCACAGAAGCACCTCTAATGTTGGGTTTCTATTTTTTTGTGTGTGCTTGATTCACCCTTGAAGTAATACAACCAAGTGTTATATCTAAGAGAATATTAGCATAGATATATTCATGTGAGAGAAGCATCTGAGGATAATAGGAGACTGAAGTCATTCAGAGAGGTCTAAGCCTAATATTATACACAGTGGGGAAGCGGGCTTGTGGCAAATCAACATTCCATGCTTTTTGAAACTGCTCTCAAAGGCACGTCCTGCTTCACGTTCCACTTGTTATCTGAGTTTGGGATGGGTCTCTTGATGGATCATTTGAGTCTCCACTTAATGCCAGATGAAATAATTCTTATTGGCAGGCTTGCGGGGCATGGAGGGGAAGCATCTAGAAATATGGATGAAGGCACTCAGCGACCCAGAGATAGACCTGTGTGGTGTTCTTCTTCTTTTCTTTCCTGTAGAATTCTCTGGCAACTGAAGTACTTGGGATTGGTTAGCTCAGTATCTACAAAGATACAAAAGAGAAAGGCAAACAGCGTGTACAAACATATGTAAATACAAAGGAATTTGAGGTGATAGAGAGCACGAGCAGCTGGAAGGACCTAGGAAAGTGGCACTTAAGCTGAGAGGATACAGGGACAATAGCTGTGTGATCCTAGGCCAGTCACCTAGTCTCTTTGAGCCGCAGTTTCCTCATCTGTAAAAGAGAAATAATATTAGCAACTTCATCATAGGGTTGTTGGGAGGATCAAATAAGAGAACACGTGCTAAGTACTTTCCAAATTTTAGTGTGTTATATAAATGCTAATTACTATCATTATCCATCCATTATCAGCATCATCATTTATGAAAAAATGATATGAAAAAGATTAGAAAGATGTAAGTCAGAGCCAGATTGTGGAAGTCTTTGGCTAGAAGGAGTCTGCATTTATTCTAGGGATAATAAGAAGCCTCTAGTCATTTTTGATCAGGGGTGTGAAGGGTCAAATATTTGCCTTAAAAAGATTATTTTGGTAAATCTGTAGGTGGGTTGTGGAAGGGAAGAAAGAAGATTCAGGGAGACTAATGAGGTGGCTATTCCAATGATTAGAATTACGTTATGCTTCATAAAGTGGATGCAGCCCTATCAATAGATAAATCATATCCCCCAAAGCATAATAACTATTCAAAAAAGGATGGTAAAACAGCACAGTATGGTTACATGTGGGACCCATTTGTATGGGGCCTTTTTTATGTAGTAGATACTCAATAAACATTTTGTGGTAGATAAAGCACCAGCCCTGGATTCAGGAAAACTTGAGTTCAAATCCAGCCTCGGACACTTGACACTTACTAGCTGTGTGACCCTGGGCAAGTCACTTAACCCCCCATTGTCCCGACAAAACTAACTAAATGAATGAATGAATGAATAAATAAATGAATAAATAGATAAATAAATGTTTTGTGAATTGGCTGGATGACCCAATGATAGGTGCTGGTCTTGCCCTCCGTATATTTATAACTAGGAGAGAATCAGTTACAGAATGGAAAGAATTCTGGATTTGGAGTCAGGAGATCTAGCTGTGCCACACATTACTTATGTGACCCGTGAAGTCACTTTATCTCTCTAGGCCTCAGTTTCCTCATCTGTAAAATGATGGGGGTTGACCTATATCATCTCCAAGATCCCTTCCAGCTCTGAATCTATAATCCTTTAAGCCTAAAAATGCTGGCTATCCTAAAAGACAGTGCGATTTTAAGCATTGGTAGCTTAAAGAGCTTAAAACTAAACTAAGGCTTTGGGGACCTGCTGCCTATGGGCTTTTCTCCTCACACCCTGAAGAATAAATTAAATTATCTGGCACTAGAGAATAACAGAATCGTGCAGTGCAATGGGATCATTGAGATCATCTAGTCTAACTCATACCTGAAAAACATCCTTGAGAAATGGTCCTTTAGCCTTTGCTTGAAGACTTCTATTAAGGGAGACATGGGTTTTTAGATCGGGTGTAGAAATGGGGGGTTATCTCTTGGGATAGGCCATTTCCCTTTCATTATAACTAATTGTTAGAGGAAATTTTTCTTTACATGGAGCCAAAAATCCATCTCTCTACAATTTTTACCCCAAATCAAGCTATTATTTGTCCAAGGTAGTTTCCATAATGCTATAGCTATTCATTCTTTAAAAAGCAAGAGAAAGTAGATAAGAACTTCTCATGACACTAACAAGATGCCCCCTTCCTGCTGTAGAAAGCAGTACTGGCAGGAAGTTTGCTGAATAGTATAAAATGCCATATACTTATTTAATTTTCTTAGAGGGTAATATTGGGAAGCTGTTCAAAATTAAAAGTAAATCTTTCCATAAAGAGACCTCCCATGAGGCCTTCCAGAAACCCTTTGGTTTAGAAAGAATTGCAGACAAGCCCAGTAAAACCTTATTACCTCTCCATAATTTAGACTTTACTGATTCAAAATCACCAGAGTAGTTTACCTTTGCTTAACAAACTCTTCCTTCATAGTTAGTGCAAATTAACAGGGTAGATGAAGATTCTGGGTAAATGTTTAAATTCCAGAATGTTTTAAGCTTTCTCAAACACATTAAGAACACCCATTTAAACACACACACACACACACACACACACACACACACACACACACACACACACACCCCACAATTACATGCTAATTACAAATCATTCCAATCTTTTCATTAAAGCAAATTCCCTTAGGACCTCTACTAGGCAACTTGGTTAGCCTATCTAAAATATGTCCCTGAAAGCAGTAAAGAGACAATTCCAAACCATTCTATAGGGAGACTTTCCTGGTAATACAGACTGGCTTTCACAGTTAGTCTGAATTCAATTAGATAATTCAACAAGCTTATTATATGCTGGGTTCTGGGGGGCGGGGCAGGAATTAAACAGTCCCTGACCTCAAGCATCTTACACTCTTTAAAAAGGAAAAAAAATACATACACAGTAAATTAAATTTTAAAAACTGACACAGTAATTTCCAAAGACTCAGCACGAGAAACATTGGGGGAAAAAGAGGATTCCTGTAGGAGGTGATATTTGAACTAAGCTTTGACAGAAACTAAGGGTTCTATGAGGCAGAGGAAAATGGGTGTCCATTCCAGGGAGTAATGTGAATTAAGCTGCCATGGAAGGTAGGGTGATTCCAGATTGTGAAGTGAAGCGTTTTGCCAACCAAACTGAGGAATTGGTATTTTATCCTAAAAGCAAAAGAGATTCACGAAAGTGTTTTGGTCAGATGAATGAAATGATGAGACCTGTGCTTTAGGAAGTTCCATTTGGCAATTATATGAAGAAAAAGAGAAAGGCTGAATGCAATGATGCCAATTAGGAGACTGTTGCAATAGTCAAGGCATGATGTGAGTAGGGCCTGAACTAAGTTAGTGGTTTTGTGAGTAGAAACCAGGGATTGGATGAAAACTGCATCATGGACACAAAATGACAAGGTTTGGAAAATGATTGGGTGTGAGGAATGAGTCAGAGGGAAGAATCAAGAATGACGGAGGTTGCAAACCTGGATGGATGTCAGAAATGATCGTGGTGCTCCCAAGAGAAATAAAGAAGTTAGGGGAAAAGGAAGATTTGAAGGGAAAGATAATGAATCTCCTTTTCAACATGGAAGGTTTGAGATGAATCATTTCCCAGAATTTTTGTTGAGATACCCATTGGGAAGTTGATGATGTCAGATTACAGTTCAGGAGAGAGAAAGACTAGGTCTGGGTAGACTGATCTAGGAATCATTTGCATAGAGGTAATAACAACCCATGGCAGCTGGTAAAATCACCAAGAAAAAAGAGAATAAGATCCAGGATGGATCCATAAGGAATAACTACACTGAGAAGATGGGACAGGGATAATGATCAATGCTACAGAGAGGTCAAGGATAATAACTGAATAAAGGTCATCAGATCTGACATTTTATACATCATTGGTAACTCTGGAGAAAATAGTTTCAACTGAGTGATGAAGAGAAATGTCAGAATTTAAGGCACTGATAAGTGAGTGTAAGGTGAGAAAACAGTGAGTCAATGGGTGAGCTCTTTCTACATGTAACTTCTTATATATATATATATATATATCATTCATATACCTATAAATATACACACATACACATTCACATACACACACATAATGCTGCTAAAGCTACATCTTCATAGCCCAGTGAAAAATGTGTGTGCATCATGAACATAGTGGACACCTTATAGTATGGTCAAACCCTTCTCCCAATTCAAACTTTTTATTCCAAATTTTACTGATGGTTTTTGTTTTTAACACCATAAATATTCAAAAATTTGTCCTCAGTCCTTCACAGTAGGTACTCTCTCTTATGGCAAAGACAAACAGAGAAGCAAAATCAGTAGTTAAAATGATTGTGTTTAACAGCAATTGTAGTCCCTTACATCCGTAACTAAAAAGATGGAGTTGTGTTTCGTCATCTTTGAAACCAGTATTGCCACCCCAAGCTTCTTTATGTTACATTGTTTATCCTGTTATGTTGAATTCCTATTCAGTATAAAAGACCACAGCTTCCCTTCCTTCCTTCTTTGGAAGGAAGAATTAACTGGTTGACCTTTAAAACCAAACACATACTGAGTGCTGTTTCTTTTTCAGAATACCTTTAGTTTACTTGGTCTTAAGTGGGCAGCCATCAAGAGTCAGATGAATGTAGAAGGAGCTATCGTATAAATAAAGGCAGTGTTTTATTCACCATCCAACTGAACCAGGAACATTAAAAGTCAATGCCATGGCAGCTAGCCTCCACCCCTCATTCTGTATCTCACCTATCTTCTGGCCTTAAACTATGGCTTCATAACATAGAACAATGGCTGATCATCCTCCAGGCCCTTTTCAACCCAAGGAATGCCACTGATGAGTGTTTGACCTTTATGGGAAGGAAGAAGACCTGATCTGACAATGAATGGTCACACTGGAGCGGTTTCATTGCTGAATGAGTGATCAAAAATCAACTCAGTTCTTCCTCTGGATCTGATTTTTGCATTAGTGACTTTAAGCAATTGAATTTTATAGAATCTGATTTAAGTGAGTTCACTGAGTGAAAAGCAAAGAGGTATTTTGTTCCGTCAGGGATTTTAAAATGATTTTTTTAAAACTCTAATCTATTTTTCATTACCTATTTAAAAAACTATCTTGTTAAATTAGATAATTTGTTAAGCCATAGTGCTCTGAATTGGTCATTATTTTCTCCTTTCCCCTCTCCCTTTTCCCCTCCCTTCCCCCCTTTTTTTCCCTTCCCAATGTTGAAAGAGTTAATGCAAGAAAAAGTGTGGGTGCATTTAGTGGGATGATGTAGAACACAGGGGATCCTGGCAATTCCACTTAAAGGGAAATTGATATGTCTTCCAGATGGTAAGGGAAGGTTTCATGTGAGAGGAGAGAGAAAGCTTGGCAAGCTTGGCCTGGGAATACATTCCAGGGTTCTTCATGTCGCAACAAATGTCAGAGGCCACAGTGACATTACTGGGGACAGGGTTATCAAGACAAGACTAGGAACATTGTTGATTGAAGGGAAATTGAATCATTCAGGGTGTCCTGGTGAGGCAAAAGGTGAAGATGAAACTCTAAGCAGCTTATCGTGGTCAAAGCATCAAAGAGGAATGAAGACTGTTGGTGGTTTGAGTTCAGGTTAATGTTGTTCAGTCATGTCTGACTCTTTGTGACCGTATTTGGGGTTTTCTTGGCAAAGATACTGGAGTGGTTTGCATTTCCTTTTCTAACTTATTTTACAGATAAGTAAACTTAGGCAAACAGGGTTAAATGACTTGCCCATCTAGTGAGTGTCTGGGGCCAAATTTGAACTCAAATCTTCCTGACTTCAGACCCAAATATCAAACTACTGTACCACCTAGCTTCCTCAGGTTAATTGGACTCTTGGTATAGAATTAGAAGGGACCTTTAAGATCAATAAGTGCATCCCTCTCATTTTTATACATGAGGAAATTAAGGTTCAGAGATGGCAACTGAGATGTCCAATGTCACACACCTTGTAAGTGTCTAAGGGAGGACTTGAATCCAGGTCTTCCTGACTCCAAGTGCAGTGGTCTTACCATGAATAAGGAAGGAAGGAAGGAAGGAAGGAAGGAAGGAAGGAAGGAAGGAAGGAAGGAAGGAAGGAAGGAAGGAAGGAAGGAAGGAAGGAAGGAAGGAAGGAAGGAAGGAAGGAAGGAAGGAAGGAAAGGATAGGAAGGATTCAGGAGATTGAAAAAGTAAATGTGGTTGGTTTTGTCAATAGCGTTGAATGTACAACTAAGTAAGAGATGATGACAAATAAATGTCTGTGGGTTTTTTTCGCTTAAGGCACTTTGTGAAATGTTAAAAACAAACAAATAAATAAAAACAGCGGGCAAGAGAATGATATAAAGAATTAACTTTTAGGTTCATTGCTCATTCAATATAGTATGAATTTTCAGGAAAGACTTCTGAAGTTCAAAAGTTTTAAAAAGGCATGTGCTGCTTGCAATCAGTAGATGATCCATTTGTCTTTCTTCTTTTTAATTGACAAGTATTTATTTTCTCTTTCTCCTACTATCCCTCCTATTTGGGGAGAAAAAGTAAGAGAAAGAAAATTATTGTAATAAATAGATAGTCGAGCCTAATAAATCCCCATATTTGCCATGTACAAAAACACATCCCCTTCTCTAAACTTCATCATTGGTTCCTTGGGATTGTGGTTGGTCACTGCACTGATTTGGTTCTTTTTCTGATTACACTGACTGTATGTATACTTTGATGTGAGTATGACTCTTACTACACAATGACCTGATTCTTATTCAAGTATGCATTTTCAATGCTGTAATATCTTTATGCTGGAATATATGTGTATTTATGTGTGTGTGCATATACACATCTATGTTAAAATATATTAATATCAACTAATTTGCTTTATTATATAGGCCTTTCATTCACTGAATCTTTTTTTTTTTTGGGGGGGGGGAGAATCTCCAGAAATATAAGAAAGGTAAAACTCAAAAAAAATGACTAAAAATCCTTGCACAACACTTGCCGAGAAGTCTTTTTGCCATTCACCTAGTCTCAGCTATTGAGATGAGATCTTTCAAGACCTCAAAGGAGCAGAAAGGAATGATGACCCATTGAAGTTTCCTTTTCAATGCACATGTTATTATAGGCCTGAGACAGTACCCCAGAATAGAGAGCATTGTAGCCAAGCTGTAATTTTCTCATTAACAACTCTGTATTCAGACACAGACTGCTGGCTGAGTTGATAGCAAATGTTAAATGTGTATTTTAAACCATGTATTTATGTCTATTAAAACAAAAAGAGTAGATGAAGTTTATATTTGGTTTCATCATGAAAGGAATTTTCAGTTCTATTGCATATTGGTACCACTACCATTGTGGTTAGTGATGAGTATTAATGGAGACTGTGATAGTCCCATGTCAGTGTCTGTGTTCTTGGGGCTTCAGTCTGATGCCCCACCAGTTTCCATGAATTTGCATTCTAGGTGGGTGATACTCCATGCCTTGGTAAAGAGGGAGAAATCCCAGCATTCCAAAGCGCCTTACTAAATTAACCAGCTTCAAGCTTGAATGAACAGCTTAGACAAGCAGTATGTCAAAGAGAACCAAGTGGTAATTATGACACTTAAATAAAAGTTGGGTCTCATTTTTTTTTCTGAAAATGTGAATGTTTCACTGTGAGAAATGAAGGTTACTTATGCATCCCCCAGGCTGAGCTCACTATTATTCCTGTCTCCTTACTTCCCTCCCCTCACTCCTCCACAAACACAAAAACACACACACTCATGAGGACATTCGCTCACCAGATTTTTCTTAAAACTGACTGTCTGGAGTCTGATATTTCATTTCTTGGCTTGTTACCCTGAACGCCACCAGCTTGTGCACCCTCTGGAAGAGCCATCAATTGCTTTGAAAAATACATACCATGGCTGGGATGAGAAATGAACACAAGACTAGTGCAGGTTTTTGATGGGCTTCTAAATTTTCTCCTTGTCACTCCAACTGACTGAATTAATTACTATATCCCCCAAAGTGGCCAGAGACACCAAGGGTCCAGTCTGCAGTTGAGCATCAATAAAAAGATTCAGGGAAACTTTATCAAAGCTTCCATTAACCCCCTGCTGATGTCCTTAAAGAGGATTTTTTTTTTTAACAATATGAAAACACAAAGACAGCACTGAACCACTGGCCCTGTTAGTGCATTGAGACGTTTTAAATCTATGGTGACTAATTAAAATGCCAGACTATGGAGCACAAATAAACATGGCCTGCTGCTGAATCTCAGAGTTCTGGCCTATTTCACAATTTGACATGTAATGCATGATATTTATCCTGATTGTCTGTAGTGGGAGGCAGTTTGTTTTCTTCTAAGTACAAAATTGTTATTGTTTATTGTTATTATTGTTATTTATCATCATCATCCTATCATTATCATTATTATCATTATTAATTTGGTTTGGCTTGTGGGGTTTTTGCCATGTAAATGGAGCATTGATTTCATCCACCTATGTGAAAAATAGATTGCTTCATTTTGGTACTTTTTCTTCAATTCACCTTCCTCCTTCAAATATGTGAAGAAGGACACAAGGTAAGAAAAAATTCCACAGGATGCTTGTAGGGCATTATAATCAAAGATGAGAAATCCTACCAGACGTTGGTGTCGTCAATTTCCTGCTGAACACTGCCTCTTTCATTGGGAAATGTCACTTCCCATTTGGACCTACTTGTGAATTAGTGTATAGGGAGGTTCTGTTAGTAGGGTAGGTCTTCAGTGACTTCTTCAAACTTCCAATGAGTAAGACAAGAGCTTTGCTGACATTAGCATATACTGAAAGGACACTATGGAGACTGTTTTGGTCCATCCAAAAATCCTGGTTAAATTCCATAGTCATTTTTTGAATTCTGATAAAGTAGTCAGGTCTACCATAAAGTAGCTTTACTATGGATCCCCTGTGCACCATATTTTGCTGTTTGCTTGTAGCAAAGAGTGATGGCTAGCTTCCAAAATTCTCTCTTTAATGGATTTTGTAGAGAAAGCGAAAGATAAATTTTAAAAATCCTATCTGTGATGTTTGTTTAGTATTTTGGTATATACCCCAAGACAGGAAGAATATTATTTGAAATCCTGTAGACATGTAGATACATTCTTCATGTTTAAAAATGTGTATTTGTCAAAAGGCAAATGCTAGAGCAGAGAATGGATTTTATTGTGTAAAAGTCTTTTTTTCTCATGATCTCAAAGAAAAGTGGCATGGAATTGCAAAAAAATATACAGATGACTCCTAGATTTGAATACATAGCTACAAATTCAAGAGTGTGAACTGAATGAAAACACCTGCCCCCAGACAGGTTGGATACATGCATTAGCTAATATATGCAATTAGATTGGCTAACATTCATTCATTGGAATGAATGTTGCAGTAGGGCATACTCATAGTGGATCCCTGGGAATATTGCATTTGTCTGGTTAACATGCTGCATGCTTTATGTCTGCCTGATGAGTCAACCCTGATTTTTTTTTTTTTAGTGAGGCAATTGGGGTTAAGCGACTTGCCCAGGGTCACACAGCTAGTAAGTGTTAGGTGTCTGAGGCCGGATTTGAACTCAGGTACTCCTGAATCCAGGGCCAGTGCTCTATCCACTGCACCATCTAGCTGCCCCAATTTTTTTTTCTTTAAAAGCATAATAAGTATGTAGCAATGAAGGCAGGTCAAAGCCTACCACTTTTTACTTTCTCTTCCAAAGCTTTAGCTATTCACAGCCACCGGTCAAAGGCTTTGAATATCCAAGTAGAATTACACTTAATCCGGTGTTTCTCTACTCCCAGGGTAAATAAAGTCTTTTCTAACATTTGGAAACTGAAGACTTTTGCAAGATTAGTTGGCAGAGCTGTTGCTTAGGTCAAAACTCACTGGAAGATAGACTTACCTTCGGACTACATAGATATTTGCATAGCTTATAGAACTTAACTAAAAGGAAACAGAGACATAAGGAGATGTCTAAACATTTATCATTATTTTAGCTACCATTCATTCATTCATTAAACATTTATTGCTTCTGTGTAACAAGTACTAGGAGAGTTGCTGGGGATTCCAGGAGAAATGAAAAAAGTCCTTTGCCCTTAAGAAGCTTACATTGTATCAGGGGAACAACATGTACAGATACAAACAAATGCAAAATAGAGACAATATTTTGGGACATTTAGGTAGTGTGGTAGATGGAAGTGTTAAGAGTTTAGAGTCAGAAAGACCTAGGTTTGAATCCTGTTCAGGCAATTACTTTTTGTGGGACTGTAGGAAAGTCACTTTACTTTTCTCAGCCTGTTTCCTCATCTGTGAAGTGAAAATAATAATAATAACACCTACCTTGCAGTATTTTTGTGAGAATCAGATGAGATAACATGTAAATCACTTTGCAAAACTTTAAGTGCTATAAAATGCTAGCTGTTGATGTCATTGTCATTGTTGTTAAAGTATAAAGTAATTTCCTTGGGAGAAATCACTAGTATTTGGGGAAATCAAGATAGTTGTATTATAGGAAGGGCCACTTTGACTGATCTTTGAATTGTGGATAGTAGCATGAGGAGAGAGAATACTCCAAACATGGGAGACAGTCTGTGCAAGAGCATAGAGATGGGAGACTGTTTTGCATGGACTATAGAAAATAGTTCATAGTTGGCTAGACCACTGAATGCTCTTTTCTGTTGAATAAGGGTGTGTACAGTCATGGGTTTAAATGCTCCGTCAACTTTGTCTTTGAGGGAAAAAAAATGATAAAATTCAACGATTTTAACAGCAGATCCAATCCTATAGAAATAAGAGTAACCTATTCTATCTCAATGGGTTAGGTTTACAATGGAAAATGAAAGGAGCAAAGGCAGTATTTGTAGCATCTACTATAAACTCATGAACTTGTATAGATTTGAAAAGAAGGGTCTGTGAATCTTAACAGATTGTTCACATAGAAGATTGTCTAAACATGTTAAAAATCTTATTGCTCAAGGAGAAGGATAATTGAGAAAGCCTTTAAATTTCCTCTTTAACTCTCTTCAAGATTATATCTTTCACGAACACTAACTCTGAAGGGAGCTTTTCCCATATTAAGCCACAAACCGGACAGCTTCCATAAACAATGATGATGGTGAAATGGAGCCATGCTCCAATGCCATTTAGGGAGCCCAAGCTGTGTGATTCTTCATAGGTAAGATATACCACCATCTTTCTGGCACATCCAGATAGTTTCCAAGATGAAACATTGTTACACTGAAATTCCCACTTTAGCAAGTTGTGTCATGGCAAGAGTCCAGAATAATATATACAATATTTCAAATGTCACCTTAAAGAACAGAAAAGGCTTTTGGGCAACATATGGAGATATGTCCATGTTATGAAATTCATGCAATCCACAAACAATTTGGAAGGTTGTAGAAGAGGTTCCTACTTTGGGTGGTTCAACCAGATGAGATTTACAGTGTATCCACCATCAGTTCTAAAATGAATAAAATCATCATTTTGAAGTTGTATGGCATCCTTAGAGGTCATCTACTGCTAACTCCCTCGTTTCACAGAAATGCAAATTCCCTCAGCTCCTCTGCTCTGTTCTTTAAACCTATTCGGTCTTCTTCTCTTTCCCTTCACTCTCAGAGGAGAATTCAGTAGAATCGTAAGGTTCATTTATCTGTCTGCAGCTTTGGTCCCATTCCTTCCCACCTCTTCCAGTACCTAGCTCTAACACTAATCTCTTTTCATGAACCTTGGAATCACTTCCTTGCTCTTGGCCCCTTCTTATCCACCTATAAATATGTTGAGGTCACACAGATGCTATAAGAACCTTCTTCCCTATATCCCTCTGGCTATTAAGCTATGATCATATCTCTCTTCTTCCCCTTCATGCTTAACTTCTTGAAAAATTTGCAAGTTGTGTTCCACTAATCTTCATCTTACTGATACTCTCTCTGAGCTCATTGAAGATGGATTTTTCATGCTGAGAACTGTTTATTCATTTCTCCTACTTATTTGTGATTTGAAGCATTTTTTCCCCACATGGCTATGAATAGCTTAGATTTCTTCCTTTAGGACCTGCCTTTTCATATGCTTTGACCATTTTTCTATTTGGAAATGTCCAGTTTTATTTCATATTAATCCTTTAGATGTACAGATCTGAACTTTCTTCTTTCCCCTTCCCTTAATCCCAACCAAATCTGTACTCTTTTTTCAATGTACCTATGGCCATTGGTACAGGAGGCAACATAGTCTTTAAAAATGCTGTATTATGATTTAATCTAAAAGGTCTCCACACACTCCTGCCTCTAGCTTATTTCTGACTTTTGTCTTTATTGAAAACAAGGGAAATATGGGCAAAGAAAATAAAATAATAAACTATCCTTTGGATGGGACTTGAGATGGCCTTGAAAAGTGGCACCTTGGGGCAGCTAGGTGGTGCAGTGGATAAAGCACCAGCCCTGGATTCAGGAGGACCAGAGTTCAAATCTGGCTTTAGACACTTGATGCTTACTAACTGTGTGACTCTGGGCAAGTCACTTAACACTTATTGCCCCACAAAAAGAAAGGAGAGGAGAGGAGAGGAGAGGAGAGGAGAGGAGAGGAGAGGAGAGGAGAGGAGAGAAAAGAAAAGAAAAGAAAAGAGGCACCTTAATAAAGGATGATACCAAAGCAGCCCCTTGATAATTTGTTTCCTCATACTTGGACTAGTTTTCCAGATAATGGAACTTCTCTGAACCTATCTATCCCAACGATTTTACCATCTTCTACCTTATAAATTTCATGTCTTATTTGCTTGTGTTTCTCCAGCTCGTAGCACAATTCATTGCTCACTCTGGGTACTCTAATAAGTATTTCCAGAACTGGAATTGAATCTTTTACACATGATCACAGAATAGTTGCCATTCAAGCCAAGTTTTGTAATCATCTGAAAGAAGGCTAAGAAACTTTGGCCTAAAAAACTCCCTCCAGAACAGTAAAAAAACCCAGTTCCAAAGCCAACACTGTGGAATTGTTTACTCTGGCTTATCTTGGTCCCCCCTCACTTCCTTCTACTCATAACTGGAAGCATTCTTTGTCAGTTTTGTTTTTCTCCTGTCCTGTAAGCATGTCCAGAAAATATAAAAAAAAAATAGAAAGGTGAATTCAACTTCAAAGACATTTCAGAGAAAGAAATCCAAAGATTTCTTAGTGCTGACAAAGCAGTAAGGAGCTGGCTTTCTCAGTTCTTCAGCTACGATATTTTGTCCTTTTGAATGTCAAGATTGCCCTTTTAAAATGACCATTAGGAAAATAGGATTCCCTTCCCAACTGCATATATATGAAAGGGAACTGGATGGCTCACAAGATAAATAATGGGACTCTGGACCTTTTTTTTTAGGTCACCTACTTGAATCTAGAATACATCAGTAAGTGGCCCGAGCCCATGTCATCTGGCTGTTTAGTGGCTATGTAAATGGAGTTGGTCTCCAGCCAGGTCTTAGTGGACTGGTGTTCCCATTATAAGTGACACTAATTGACTCCCCATTATCTCAGCTTTGAACAGGGTGGACCTTCATTGATATAATGATAGGGAATTAGGTTGTCCATGATGAATTCAGGTGCCATTCATAAAAAAAGACAGTGGGTTTCTTTAGCCAAGAACAATATGCCACTTCTTGCAAATGGTCTACTGCTCTTAGGAATATGCCATCAATTTGAGAAATATAAAGTAGGCATTCACTTTCTTTTTCTTTTTTTTTGTGGGGCACTGAGGGTTAAGTGACTTGCTCAGGGTCACACAGAAGCATTCACTTTTTTTGGGGGGGGGCAGGGCAATGAGGGTTAAGTGACTTGCCCAGGGCCACATAGCTAATAAGTATCAAGTGTCTGAGGTCGGATTTGAACTCAGGTTCTCCTGAATCCAGGGCTGGTGCTTTATCCACTACCCCACCTAGCTGCCCCGAGGCATTCACTTTTAAAAGAATTCCAATAGGGGGTGGCTAGGTGGCCCAGTGGATAAAGCACCGGCCCTGGATTCAGGAGTACCTGAGTTCAAATCCCGCCTCAGACACTTGACACTTACTAGCTGTGTGACCCTAGGCAAGTCAGTTAACTCCCATTGCCCTACAAAAACAAACAAACAAAACAAAACAAAAAAAAAGAATTCCAATAATCTAGGGGACCCTTATTTTTCCATTTTGCTGAGGTCAGAAAAACTTGAAGTTTGTGTTTTTGTTTTTCATTGGAGCTTGGAGCTCACAAATCTTCACATGCTTTCCATATATATATGTATATGTAAAGAGGCACACAAGTTGATGGTGTCATTCATGTTGCCTATTTTTTGGGGGGGAAATGTGATGATGAGGTCACTTATTAAAATAAAGACCTACAGATGGTTTACTTTGATGGGAAATTGAAACTCTGCTTTAATTCCTTCTGTGTGAAGTGGAGGACAAAACAGAGTGGAGAGCATGGATTGTTTTTGTTATGGCCAATCTACCATTTCAGAATTCAAATTCTGTTTTTGTCAAAAATAAACAAAATCTCAGGCAACAGCAATCTCAAGCCATGTTACTTTGTGATGATGAAAGTTTCTATTTGTCATGTGGACAAAGACCCAAAGATGACCTGGTCCTAGTGGAAAACAGATTGACAAAGACAACAATATGAAATTTCTTATTCTTTTCCCTTTTGAGCATCTCAAAGATGTCAGCTTCCTTTTTCAGTTTTGTTTTTTTGTTTTTTGCTACATATGGTTCATCTGTGGTGGGAACAATCCCATTCTCAGATTATCCTTACCACTCAAAATGAGTGAATAGAGCACCGGCCCAGGAGTCAGGAGAACATGATTCAAATCCAGCCTGAGACAACACTTACTAGCTGTGTGACCCTGAGCAAGTCACTTAACCAAAATAAATAAATAAACACTAAAAATGATACAACTTCCCCAGATCTGTGCCTTAATAGGATGAGCAATGCCTTAGCTCTGTCTGAAAGGTTTCTTCATGGGTCAGAAATCTTCAAGAGTGTGACAGAGACTAATGAATAAACTTTTTTTATTGGTTGGTTTTCCAGAGTGGGCTCTTAATTTTTTTTTAATTTGCCTATAAATCTAAATTTTTGAGTATGGAAGGTAAAAGGCAAGAAGCAAGATTTACTCTGTGTGTGTGTGTGTGTGTGTGTGTGTGTGTGTGTGTGTGTGTGTGTGTGTAATATATAATCTAGGCTTTTAGAGTCCATGTGATTAATACATCTTTAACTGGGGAGTGGATCTAGATGCTCTGAGTGTCAGAAAGTGAAATGCTCTAGGAATTGTCTTATTGGCTCCTGACACAGCAGGTCAATTATCAGCCAGTTGGCTAACAAAAGGAACCTGAGCATGGAAGGATTGTTTTCCTTTTGTTCAGATTTGGAGGGCTTGAAGCCAATGATGGATCTACCCACTGGAAAGAGGGGAGCCTTATGACAGAACAACTGAAGGCTTCTCTTCTTTTGTATAGTTAGGCTTTCATCTACTGAGCAGAAACATTCCTTTCTCATTGGCTTCATGGGCCATACTCCGAGTTAATGTAACAGATCACTGGCACCTACTTGAAATATTCATTTTGAGAACAGCTCCTCCTTCCTTTAAACTGCAACTTTGGAGGATCTCAGAGTTGAGAAATGTAACTATGTTGAGGGTTTCCACTGGGTGGTGTGAAACTGAATGCATTGGAGGGGAGCAGGGCAGACTGGGCTGTAGAAGTAAAGCTATCTGCTTCAAACACATTGGAATAGTTGTGATAATAAACCATAATGTCTTGAAAAAAATTAAAGAAACAGTGACATGAAATTCCAAATCACATTGCATTTGGAATCAAAGCACCTGGATTCTAACCCAGGCTCTGCTACTTATATGATCTTGAGCAAGGGCTGCTAGAGTGCCCAACCTGAAGTCAGGAAGACTGAGTTCAGATCTGGCCTCAGACACTAGCTGTGTGACCCTAGGCAAGTCACTTAACCCACTTTGCATCAGTTTCCTCATTTGTAAAATGAGCTGGAGAAGGAAATGGCAAACCACTCCAGGATCTCTGCCACAAAAACCCCAAATAGGGTCATGAAGAGTTAGAAATGACTGAATAACAATGATTTGGGGTAACTCATTCTCTGTATTGCACTTTAAAAACAAAATTTTCAAAACAAGGGAGCTGGAATAGATACCTTTTTAGGTTTCCTCCAGCCCCAATTCTGTGATTTTATAATGCTACATACTTATAGGTAGATAATATCTTTAAAAAGTTTTGGCCCTATCAGCAGATTCATCTCTGCTGACCTAATTTCTGTGCTTAGAACATTTAAGATTTAAAAGAAAAAAAGTCATCATCATTTTCTTTTATTAAAATAATCTTGCTGTCCATTCCCATTTTTGGGTACTTCCCCTCAATGGCAAGAATTGTTTTCCTGTTTGCTTTATATTGGCATTCATCCTTAAAGGAGATAGAGGCACAGAATCCTGCCATTTTCCTGTTGGCAAATAAAATTTCTAAGTAAGTCAGCAGAAACTGACACAAGGAGCACTGAGACCAAACAGAAGGAACACTCTGGGTATATGCAGAATAATGGGTATCCCTTAATTCCATATAAAGCCTCTGCTTGGGGAGGTTGATTTGTGGTAATGTTGGAACATATCTTAGTACTTGCTTCTAACTATACAGCTAATTGAATGGCTTTCTGTGTAGCCTCATTGACCAAGGGTGGTATTTAGCATTTTCAAAGCATAGAGAGACAGACAGAGAGATGGAGACATGGAGACACAGAGAGACAGACAAAGACACATGCATACAGAGAGAGAGAGAGAGACAGAGAGAGAAGCATTTTCTTTATTTCAAGAGCACTCTGGTTACTGTGTGACTGTTTCCAATGACATACTAGAATCATTATTAGGGACCTTTTAATGCCAGATTTGGTAAAAAGCCTCTTAGATCTTTGAGGTCACTTACACTTCAATCTTTACCCAATAGTTAAGTAGAAACAATGGGTGTGTCCTTCCAAAAAATGTCTGAAATGCATGCTGCGATCCTTTCAGAATACCTTTATATTACTAAAGTTCTTTAAGATTATAGTGATTTATTTCAACTTGAACTTCCATTTCAGAGCATTCTTTGCTTAGCTTGTGGGGAAATTTGACTTACCTGGAGATTTATTTTCAGATGTATTTGAGTTGTGTTTCTCTGATCTGAGCTGAGGTGAATGATAGCAGAAAGGTTTTGGTTTTTCTAATTTCTCATCCTTATTCTATATTCAACTTAATTCAGCAACTATTTTAATTGTATTTATTAATTTAATTTTAATTTAACAACTATTCAGCACTATGAGAGAGAGAGAGAGAGAGAGAGAGAGAGAGAGAGAGAGAGAGAGAGAGAGAGAGAGAGAGAACTTCTTTCCTATAGGGTAGTTCCTTGTGTTGAAGCTTGTGGTCTAGTCCAGGGATGTGACAGATTAAATAGCTGTAATAAAATTAATAAATGATTAGTATATAAGAAAGACAGAAAGTTCTACATGAAGTCCAGCAGGGAGAAGAAGTTGAAGTTCATGAGCAATTTGGCAAAAGAAGGCAATCAGGGATGGTTCTACAGGGGAGAAAATGTTTGAGATGGGCAGAGATCTAACTGTGAAAGAGGCAGACATTGTGAAAGAGCCCTAAATTTAGAGACAGAAGGCCTGGGTATGAATCCTTGCTCTCATCCTCTTTGTTTAATTTAACCAAGTCCTTTTCTTTCTCTGGGCTTTATAATGTACTCATCTATAAAATCATCATTGGGCTATCTAATCTCTATGGGCCCTACTAGAGCTAAACCCTTATCTGACAATAAATCCAAAACATTAAAAGATAACAAAATGGGGCGGCTAGGTGGCACAGTGGATAAAGCACCGGCCCTGGATTCAGGAGTTCCTGAGTTCAAATCCGGCCTCAGACACTTGACACTTACTAGCTGTGTGACCATGGGCAAGTCACTTAACCCCCACTGCCCCGCAAAAAAAAAAAAAAAGATAACAAAATTGGAGTTGGAAGAGAATTAAGATGGTGTCTAGTCCCAGTTCTCCATTTTGTTTTGTTTTTTTGTTTTTTGCAGGGCAGTGAGGGTTAAGTGACTTGCCCAGGGTCACACAGCTAGTGTCTAGTGTCTGAGGCTGGATTTGAACTCAGGTCCTCCTGAATCCAAGTCCAGTGCTTTATCCACTGCACCACCTAGCTGCTCCCCCCCCCCAGTTCTCCATTTTGAAAATGAAGAAACCAACCCAGTGAGTGATTTGCCCCAGGTCACACAGGTGCTCTGTAGTGGTGTCAGAATTTGAATCCAGGTCCTTTAATCCCAAATGATGACAACTATGTGGCTTTTGGGAAACACTTTAACATCCCCTGGCCTCTGTTTCCTCATCTGTTGTTAAGAAGACCAGATCAAGGTTCAGAGAATATGCTTTGGATCTAAGATCCACCTGCCAGATTTAGGAACCCAGTGAATTTTTCCATTTTCAGATTGTAGGAGAAAAACTAAGTATATTCTTATGGTTGATTCCCAACCTTAGTTTTCTATATAAATTAAGGATCCAAGGGTCCACAAGGAGCCTCAGAAGTGGTTTATATTTTGTGTTCATAAATTGAACAGACTAAGAGGTAAATAGGGTCCTTCCTGATGTGGCTAAAAACTATCATATCCAACCTTTCTTTCTCTGCCCCATCCATTGCACTCTCCTCTCTTATGTGCATACAAGATGAGCCCATTTCAAAGCTGGAACATATACAGGGGCATGAGTACAACTCAAGGAGTTCGCAGGTGGGCCCCTACTTATGTCTATACCATTTCAGACAAAATTGCATTAAAAATTTCAGGCAAAGGAATAAAATTGACTGGTTCTGTGGCATCCTAGTGCCTGAGACTTGTCGAATCCTGGATGAGATGGCCTTCAAAGATCTTTCTGGCTTCATGACTCCATGAATTGCCTGGCCCAGAATTCACACAGTGGTTACATAACTGAGACCAAATTGGACTTCATCTAAGGGAAATAGGTTATCCCAGTTCAACTATGGTGTTGTTCATGAAATCCATTATCATTAGGACCCAGAAGCATGAAATACTCATTCAAAAGATATATTTTCTTTCCATATTCAATCAAATTCACCCACATTTCAGATCACTTCAAATCACTGACATTGACCATAGTAAAAATTCAGTGCAATACAAATTTTCAGGAGAACTAGGATTGTAAATTCTCTCCTTATCCCCTTCAACATAAAATCATTTCACTGGCTTCTTTACCTTACTCCATAGGAGACTTCCCTGAAATTACAATAAAACCAAGACCTGGTGATTTTAAATGGCTTATGTTTCTTATATTTTTCAATAAATAATTTTCATATTTTATCCTTAAAGTAAATAAATTCATTTCCTCTCTGACTTTGAGGAAAGGGAACTAGGATAGTTTAATTGAACAGGTGCTAAGTTTGAACTGAGACAGTGGTTTGGTGAAATGCTTAGGATATGCCAGTCCATAAAAATGGAAATATTGGATTTCTCACCATTAGCATTGTTGACCTCTTGGGAGGAATCTTTCTCTTCTTGGGTGGCCGGATGGGTTGGGAGCTTGGAAGAAGAAGAAGCAATTATTATCAGAATTAAGACTCCTAACATCTCCAAGGAAAAATCCCTTGTCAAAGAAATATTATTCATGTTCTGAAGTGTTGAATGATGATGCTGAACATTATTTTTTAAAATGTGCAAAGATCAGATGAGACCTATGGTGTTTCCTTGAGAGAAAGGAAATAAAACAAACAATTCATAAGCTTCAAGTAATCAAATTTTAAAATACTATTTGAAAATAAAGGAGATAATATGTAAACTACAGATATTCTTTCCCCTCAGTGAAAAACCCCTTGAATAAACAGGATCCATTTAAATTTAAATTCTAGGGAGTGGAAAATAAATTGTGCTGTGGTTATAATGGCATCCTCTCTGAAACACTGGTTATTGTGGACTATGGACAACCAGGTGCTCAGTTCTTGGTGTCTCATAAAGGACCGTTTTCATTCTTAGTTGCCTACGGGCCCAAGGCTTC
This sequence comes from Dromiciops gliroides, assembly GCF_019393635.1. Classification (NCBI taxonomy): domain Eukaryota; kingdom Metazoa; phylum Chordata; class Mammalia; order Microbiotheria; family Microbiotheriidae; genus Dromiciops; species Dromiciops gliroides. The sequence goes on from NC_057863.1 coordinate 65,802,966, forward strand.
TCATGGCATCTGTTTATTTCTCGTCTTGACCCTACCCCTCCTAACCCTGTTAATTTGAGCCAGCAATGAAATGCCATCAAGTCTGTTGCTGTTCTTTTTTCAAGTGTCTTTTGAATGCAGTACTTGTTGTCCATGAGAAAACCTCTTGGCCAGGGAATGAAGTTTTGTAGTGAATGCTCTTTTCCCTTCCCCACCTCTACATGCCTTCCTTCTTCCTTTCTACCCATTTCTTATCTGTAAGTAGCAAACTGCCAGTAAATTCACTAATAGGTATTTAATATCAAGTTACTGGGAGAAATGGATAGCTGTAAATAATGTTATAGTCATATTAAGGGGAAGTGAGGGGATTTTGGGGGGGGTGTTTTTTTTTAAGCAGGTAGGCAGGCTTTTGGTCTTTGAATCAAAAAAGTTAAATTTACCATTTAATTTTGTTATTGATTTATGTAATAAACATTTCCATAGCATAGTATGAAAAAGATATGATTGCACATGAAACTGAAAATCTATTATGTGTATGACTTGCTGTTTCTTTTAAATACATATAGTATTCCTGAACCCACCCTAGAGATGGCTTCCATTAGTCACAAATAAGTGTATGTGTATGTTGTATATTATTTCTAAGTTAATATATAAATAATATATATGTATACACACACACACATATGTAAAATTATTCTATCCATATGTCTATTTATCAGTTCTTTCTCTGGAGGTAAAGTGACTTGCCCAAAGTCATATAGGGAGTAGGTATCATTCTTGGCACTCAGGAAAAATTTGTGGATTGAATATATATATATATATATATATATATATATATTTGCAGGCCAATGGTGGTTAAGTGACTTGACCAGGGTCACACAGCTAATAAGTGTCAAGTGTCTGAGGCTGGATTTGAACTCAGGTCCTCCTGAATCCAGGGCCGGTGCTTTATCCACTGCACCACCTAGCTGACCCAGAATGAATATTTTATGATGAGCAACTAAATAAAGAATATGAAATTTTGAAGTAAAAATGGATATTTGAAAAGTTGCACTCCAGAATAGACATTGCAGAAGGGAAACGTAGTTAGCCATTAATGAAAATAATTACCAGAGTGTTAGACGTGAGGAATTCATAAATTAAATCCCAAAGGCTCAGTAAAGAACTATATGCCCAAATTGGAAATTCTAGATTCCTGTTCCATCATCTTCCATTTGCCATCTTATGCCTATTGCTGTTGTCCATGAGAATAACCATCTTCCTTTTCAATGATAAAATGAAATTTTGGCAGCAAGGAAATAGCCACAAAGAAGCACACTGGCAGGCTTGAGTGATCGTTTTGGTTTGTTTTCAATGGACTAAAGGTTTTGAATGAGGACAATAATGGAAATCCTTGGTCAGGAGCAAGAGTCAAGAACTCCACAAGTCAGTCGTTTGCCCATTTTGGTTCCATGATACCACCTATATTTTCTTCCTAAATTACCAAAGCTTTTCTCTGGCTTTTTGAGTTGTTTCCCTGCCACCCCCCACACCCCCAATATTATGGTGATACTTTCTCTTTGTTTAAGAATTAAATGGAAGGTTGCAGTAAGGGTTGTATTCCTCCTGGCAAATCCATGAGCTATCTGAAAATTTAAAGAACTTTTACTGATATAATAAAATAAAGCAAAAAAAAAAATGGTGTGTATATGTACAAACTTCTAGATGCTATATGGGGAGTTTAAATGGCATTTTCTTCACACCTCTCCAATAACATACCTCTCAAACACATTTAAAATTTGATATTATTCTTATGGGTTTGTCTGGTTTAACCCTCTACTAGATTGTAAGCTCCATGAAGATAAGGGCTGTGCTGTGCCTCATCATAACCTCTATGACTAGAATAGCACTTGTTGACACCGTGTTTGTTGAATTGAATTAAATTATATTTCAAAGTACATTTTCTACATCACTACTGCATCTTTAGTTCATTTTTGGTAAAAGCTTCCTAGTCATATAGAGACATCCTGTTTGGGGAATTCCTCTTCCTCATCCTATCCCCCATCTAGTAAACATAGTTTTGTCCCATTGGAAGGTCAGTCAGAAAGAAAAAGACATAAGTGGAGATTCTGTCTTGGCATATCAGAATGGACCTTATTCAGCATGGCTTTTCTTACCTCCCTCTGAAGGACAAAACTATCATTCATTCATTCATTCATTCATTCATTTTCTCACAAGGGTAAAAACCATAAATTCAATAGATCTTAGTTTGGAACTAAATGATCAATACATGCAGTCTATTAATTTGCAGATCCTTGGTTGACAACTGTGTATGATCCAGTTGACTGAAGGAAATATCCGATGTTAAGTCAAGATGGGACAATTTGTTTTTGTTGTTTGTTTGTTTGTTTGTTTTAGTGAGGCAATTGGGGTTAAGTGACTTGCCCAGGGTCACACAGCTAGTAAGTGTTAAGTGTCTGAGGCTGCATTTCAACTCAGGTACTCCTGACTCCAGGGCCGGTGCTCTATCCACTGCTCCACCTAGCTGCCCCAAGATGGGACAATTTGATGTTAGACTTTATGAATAATAACATCACTCCTCTCTCAAGGAGCAGACTATTCCCGAAAGATCTGGAAAGGATGGCCTGGGAAGAATCCAATGCTTCAAGTGATGAGAAAAAAATATAACATAGGGAGAGTAAAATCATTTCCTCAGGTACAGAGTTAAAAGTGTTAGGTTAATTTGAGGTTGGAGAATATACATGCATACATACATACATACATACATACATACATATATATATATATATACATACACACATATATGTGTGTGTATGTCTAAATTATAACCACTAAAATCATGTTATGTAATTCAGATGCTTATAGTGCTAGAGCTTTTGGTAACTTTAAGGATCTTCTTCTGGGACATAATCTAGGCATAGCATATTATTATTGTTAATGACATGATGGAAACACCACTATATTTGGAGTAAGAGACTTAGGTTTGAATACCATCTCTGACATAATCTATACTCCTTTTTAAAAAATAATCAAATAATGTAAGGAGGGTTCTTGTTTTGTTCCTACCCCCACCCCAAGTTTATGTAGGAGATGAGAGGGAGAAAAAAAATCAATAATTGTTTATTGAAAAAATTAATTCAAGCAGTCTAAATTATATTTACACTTGAAAATTACTAATAATCAAAGAAAAGTAAACCAAAGTAACCTCAAGAAAATCACATCATATCCATTGTGCTAGAAAGGATGAGAAATCACCAGTCGAGTTGCTGTGGGAAGACAGTGGAATTCATTGATTCCTAGGGGAGCTTTGCATTGGTTGAGCCATTTTGGAAAACAATTTGGAATTACACAAGAAAAGTTACCAAATTGTTCCTACCTCCAAATATATCACTACTTGGATTATACCCCAAGGAGGTTATTGTTAATTTCAAAAAATTCAGTTGTTCATATTTGTGACGACCAAAAGGTAGAAACTAAAAGCACATCCAATAATTTGGGAATGGCAAAAAAAAAGGGGGGCTGTGTTTGAATATAATGGAATATTACTGTACTGTAAAGGAATGACAAATATGAAGAATTCTGAGAAATGGGGAAGAACTTCCATGAAGTGAACTGGAGTGAAGCAGCAGGGCTCCACAGAGCAGTGCACACAATGAATGCACCAGTGTAAATGAAGTCAACTTTTTGAGGTCAATAAAACTCTGGCCAAATTCAGGGGTCGATGTTATTCCATACTCCCCAAAGGGAAGGACACATTCAGTTCATTGTGATTTAACAGACATTCATTAGGTAGCTCCTGTGTGACAGGTACTATATTAGGTGCTAAGGACACAAAAATGAAATAATCCCTACCCTCAAAGAACATACATTTTAGGTGTTAAAGAACATACATTTTAGGTGTTGGTGCAGGTAGGGGAAGGTAAAACATGTACTACAAAAATATATACACAGAGCCAATACAAGTGCTACTGGGCTCTTGGCTGTCTTACACAAATCACACTCTCAACTCCAGGTATTTTCCCTTGCTGTCCCCCCAGGCCTGGAATGCTTTTCTTCATCATCTCTGCCTCCTTATTTCCCCAATCCTCGACTTCTACAGGACTCCTTTCTCGATACTTATTCATGCTAGTATCTTCTATCTTTTGATTTATCTTGTCTATAGCTGGCTTGTACAGAGTTATTTTCACAATGTCTCTGCAGTTAGACTGTGAGCTTGAGATCAGGGACTCTGTGTGTGTGTGTGTGTGTGTGTGTGTGTGTGTGTGTGTGTGTGTGTGTGTGTGTGTGTGTGTGTGTTGACTTGACTTTGTATTCCCAGTACTTAGCATAGTGCCTGCAACCCAGTAGCAATTCAATAAATACTTGCTTCCTTGAAAACATATTATCGCAGCCAGAGGCCACAAGATCCTGGAGGGACCAGAATAAGTATCCTGTAGAGGTTGATGCTTGAGCTGAACTTTGATAAACTAATTTGGGTTGATGTACTTTTTTTTTTTAAGGGGTAAGAGGATATTTGTTGTGTCAAAATGAAAAGTACTGATTCATTTTAAAGACAAATAAGAAGAATGTACCTTTACTTTTAAGATAGCGGTTAAAATTCTGCTGCCTGTTCTGCATATGTACCCTGCTGCCTTTGTTTCTACTGCTGGATCTGCAAAACTCTTTTAAGTGTGTTTTAAATGTATTTCTTTCTTTGTAAGGAGGGCTCAGAGGTGTTCCCCATTCCCTAGGCAATCCCCAGAGGCTGGTTTAGAACAGTGTTGTCAAACCCAGATAGTAATGGGAGAAAGGGGGTAGGGAGGCAACTAACTAAATGGTACCTAAGGATCCCTGTGGACCACATATTGATTTAATTTTAAAATGTAATATTTATGTTTTATTTTATTATTTTATTTTGATAAACACTTCCCAAATGCGTTTTAATCTGGTTCAGGCAGCACACCGGTATGATTGATGCCTGTGGTTTACACCATGGATTCTTAACCTAGATTAACATGTAAATTAACACGTAAATACATGTGTGTGCACAGGAATATCAGGGTGTCCTTGAACTTGGAAAGGAAAAGAAAAATACGTCTTTTTCTTTGCTGGCATCTAGCTCAAGTTTAGCATTTCAATCATGAATGTAGGCAACAAACTTGTTGAGAAAGAAGAAGCTAGTTGGAACAGTGGATAGAATGCCAGGTCTAGAGTCAGGAGTTCAAGTGTGGCCTCAGATACTCACTAGCTATGTGACCCTGGACAAGTCACTTAACCTACTTTGCCTCAGTTTCCTCATCTGTAAAATGAACTGGAGAAGGAAATGGTGAACCACTCCAGTATCTTTGCCAAGAAAACCCCAAATGGGTCACGAAGAAGCAGATGCTACTGAAAAGACTGAACAACAAAGTGAAAAAGAGATGAGATGCCGTATCACACCTTGTGATTATTTTGGGTTGCTAGAGAAAAAAAGGAAGAACTGCTCTTCTTTGCATGACTCCATGACATGATGGCAGTAGTAGGGGCTAGTGGGCCCCCTATTATTAAACATATTCAAACAGGGGCTGGATAAATACCTATCAGGGCTTCTGGAGAATGGAATCCTAGTCAGGCAAGGATTGTTTTAAAGGGCTTATGAAGAATCTTCCACCTCTGAGATCCTGTGATTCTATGGGCCTCTAAATTCCTATTAAAATGCAAGATTTTTTTTCCATGGGAGTATTAATACAATAATAAACAAAACTAAACAAAATCTTTGCACTGTCTCTCTGCCCCCTCCTCTCCTATTTTTCTTTCCTATCCAGTTATCATAATAACAAAGGCTTTTTAAGACAGATTAACTGGCATGGGACTGATATATGATGAATGTGGGGACTCTGTCATGAAAGGAAAGCCTGAAAAGGATAGGCTTGGGCATCTCTGGACAGTGCTGGATAGGGGTTATTTAGGATATGTGCTTGTTGGGGAACGGAGTCCCCATGAGGGAGGTAGAAGAGCAATAAATTTGATCTACTTGCAAATTTTACCTTAGAGTCGAGAACTGGAGAAAAATTGCAGGGTTTCAATTTCCTTGGTCTTCTCCCTCATACTAACATTGACATCGGGTCCTCCATTTTCCTTAAATCTTTACCTGGAACTTATTTTCCCCCGTATTCCCCCTTTCATCTTTATAAATGCTCACATAGAATAACGATAGTTGGTTTTACCTTTGCATTTTTGCTAACTAGTTTCCCCCCATAGTGTGGGGATATATGCCTTGAAATATTACATTATCCTAACATTATTGTATTGTTAACTCCTACCCAACATCCTTCTTGGCATCTCTGTAAATTAAATCGACCAGAAAGGAGCTGAAAGGCCTGGATTTGAATCTTCCCTCTGACACTTAGCAGCTCTGTGACCCTGGCAAAGTCATTCACCTTTTTCTGAGTCTCAGTTTCAAATACAGAATGGCAACAATACCATATCTAACCTCAGAGGGTTGTTGTGAGGGTTAAATAAAGACTTTACTAATCATAAAGTATTGTATAAATGTATAGTGGTACTACTATTCACTATGATTGAAAGAAAGGAGATAAGCTAAGGGTATTTCCAACTTTTGTGCAAATACTTGGAAAGAAATAAAAACTTACAAGTCCTTGGAGGACACTTGTTGTTTTGTTTTGTTTTGTTTTGTTTGGGGGGGTGGGTTAAGTTTGGGGGCAATGAGGGTTAAGTGACTTCCCCAGGGTCACACAGCTAGTAAGTGTCAAGTGTCTGAGGCAAGATTTGAACACAGGTCCTCCTGAATCTAGGGCCGGTTGTTTTATCCACTGTGCCACCTAGCTGCCCCCAAGGACACTTGTTTTTAAAGGGGATTGGTGAAGAGAACTTAAAAGAAAGCTCATCTTCACCTTCGAACTAACCAGTCATAATTCAACTAGACGAATTACAGTTCAGTGGTAAGGGTGGACAGAGACTAGTCCACACATCAAATTTTGGCATAGGACACCCAGACAACCCCATTCAGAGAAGTTCGTGCCCTTCAATTTGGATACTGCAGTGATTGGAATGACGCCACCTGCTGGAGACCAGGCATCTTTTCTTTAGCATCAGGAAGTGACTTTTGCTTGTGGGAGGAAGAAGGGGGAGGCTGGTGCACTGGCTCACTCTCTTTCATGTGGACTCTGGCGGAGAGTGGAGCTAGGAATGCTCTCTCCCTTTAATAGATAGATGAAGCTAGGCCTTTCTCTTTCTCTTCCTCAAATTCTTATTCTCCTTAATAAATGCTTAAAATTCTAACTCTTGCTAAAGCTTATAATTTATTGGCAACCACTCATTCGATATTTTAGACAGTATAGCTAGAATTTTAGCCCTTACAATACCATGTTTTTGTATGCCTCAGAATGCTATGAAAATGTCAGGAATGATTACTCCTCTAGTTTGGTATTGCTTATCTTAAGGATATTTCTCTCGAATCATTTAATGAGGATTTAATGAGGATCTCTTTGTATTTGTTCTCTTATGAAAGCTTGTCTACATGTACATGACATTGTCGTTGAGGAGAGGAGAGACACCAAATGTGTGTGTGTGTGTGTGTGTGTGAGAGAGAGAGAGAGAGAGAGAGAGAGAGAGGGAGGCAGGGAGGGAGGGAGAGTTCAGCTCTGGAGGCATTTTTAACAGAGATGCCAAGCTGTCAAACATTAAATCAAGGGGACGATTCCTGATGGCTTTTGCTTCAGCTGGGAGTCCTTCTTTTGTTCCTCTGTGGTGTCTGTTGGTTGTTCTCATTCCCATCAGGAGACCTGTCGGATATGGTCAAGCAGATTTGAAGCTTTTTTTTTTCTTGTTTCATTTCCGTTTGGGGTGACAATTGTATTTATCTGTCTTACCTCATATTGGGAAGTTACTGGTGGGGGTGGTAGAGGAGGAGCTGATGCAATTGCATTGTATTGGCTCCATTTTTTAGTTGGCATTCATTCTTGTCTATAAAATCCCATACATTTCTACAGTTTGGGAGGCAAAAATAAATAAATAAATAAATAAATAAATAAATAAATAAATAAATAAATAAATAAATGAATGAAAGAACAGAAAATACATTCAATTTAGGAAGACCTCTAATCTCTACTTCTACAGGACAGCTTTGTTAGATAAGATTAAAAATTTCATGAATGTGCCCTTTTATCCCAGGAGACCCCACATTTGTACCAGTTATTGTCAGCCATGGCAGAGCTTGATAACAGCTGGCTAGAGATTTGACCACACAGTAGCAACACAACAGAAATTGGGTAGGCTGGCTAATAAATCTTTAGCAATCCTTTTCCTCAGTAGTGTACTGAATCTGTTCCTGTATGTGTTAAGGGAGGGAGGCATTGTCTACTCGCCAACTCTCCCCACCACCCCAAAAAAAACACAAAAACACTGAGAAACTGTTAGTAAATGTTATCCATGACCAGAGAAACTAAATATTGAATTGTTTGTATTTTTCCCTGATTTTACATAGTACAAACTGTTATGGGTGTTGTGTTTGGCATTTTAATTAGTGTTGTTAAATTATATAAATTGTTTATAGTATAGAATCGTGTTTCTCTTTCCAGAGAATTGGATATATGAATTCTCTTCCTCATAGTCCCATCCTCTTAAGAGAGCTATGAATTTTCTTTTCCATCTATCTATCTATCTTTCTTCTTCTTCTTTTTAATGAAGTTAAAGACCCATAAAAAGCCTCCCATTAGTATTTTGGAGGGAGACAGAGTTTTATAGAGCTAAGAGAAGCTCTTCTAAAAGCTTTTGTGTTTCACAAAAGGTCAGAAGCAAGTCAGCATTCTATAACTTTGGCCTTTTATGAGGGACTGGCTATAGGCACTGTGTAACATCACAGCACTTTGGACCACCAACTCTCACTTCAGAGATTCTCTTTAGAGTAAAGACCAGGAAACCAGAATGCTTATGGATTCTTAAAAAAATAAGACCCCTTTTGTAATATAGGATGGGGTAAGGAAGGGAGTAGGGATGAAGATGGTCTGCATGTGTCAAAAGAAAATAAAGGATAAAATGGATGTATTATGATCATTAACATTAAGAAAATTGTTAAAATAAACTCTTTGCCTCTGTCTTCTCAATGTTTCTGGCAGCTCCATCATCCATCGCTTTGATCCAGGCTAAAGAAATAACAAGATACAGTGTTGCACTGGCTTGGCTGGAACCTGATCGGCCAAATGGTGTCATCTTAGAGTATGAAGTCAAATATTATGAGAAGGTATGATTTAAAAAGGGGAAATCAGATTTTCTTTTGAATTAAGATTTAAGACTAACTCTAGATCCTTACATATTTTCAAGGCTGAATATATTTGGCTTCCTAATAAGTTTGGTATGGTCATTGATGAATTTCATATGCTCAAATTGTGATTCTGAATAGTAGGAATAATACAGCGCCTCCTGGTATGATTGTACATTTTATTCCTAGGATGGAGTGAGGGGTATTTACCATGTAAATCAGTGTCACTTAAGGCGCTCAAGATACTAGCCAAGACAGTAATGTAAAAGTGAGACATATAAGACAGTAATAATAATAACATCTGTTTAAGTGCATAGCTTCTGTTCAGAATGATGGTATGAGTTTGATGGCTTTTAATAGAAAATAGGGGAGGGAAAATTACATTCTTCAGCTTCTCTAAGTTATAGAAAGACATTTTTTTTTTTTTACAAATAACTTGTCTCTCTTCAAGAAAAGAACTATGAAAAGAGCTATTTGCATGCAAGGTTGTCTAGAAAATGAACAATTACCTTCTCTTTCTCTTTCAAAAAAAAAAGATAATCGCTTATTTGCAGCCTATTAAAAGCAGAAAAGGACAGAAGATTTTTATTCAAACTAGATTACAACATATTTTTTTGACATTTTCTAGCCAGAAAATACAAAAAAGACTTTGACAGAGTCCTTCATGTTCTTACTTCTGTTGTGTATTATTGAGGGAGGAGCCTACCCGCTTTCTTTAAGTGTTATTGTCAAAAGGGATTATAATCAAAGACCTGAATGTTTACCTGAAGTTTCCAGTATTCTGTGTCAAAAGTGATCACTGATACCTACCATCCCGTGTCTTTTCTATTTGGTTGAGAGCTAAGAAGAAAAACGTAGCAATTAGAAAAATGAAGTGCATTTGGGACTTAAAAAAAAATGCGATCTACATATAATGTCTGTGTCTAAGTGGATTTGTTTTTGTTTTTAATCAGCTTCTCCTTTTCTTCAATCGTACCTTCTCTTGCAGGATCAGAATGAACGGAGTTATAGGATTGTTCGGACAGCCTCCAGGAACACGGACATCAAAGGCCTGAATCCCTTGACTTCCTATGTATTCCATGTGAGAGCCCGAACAGCAGCTGGCTATGGAGACTTCAGTGAGCCCTTTGAGGTCACAACTAACACAGGTAAGAAGAACTGAAGCCTGACCAGGAGCAGAATCCTTCTGAGACTTTTAGTGGAGTAATAAAAATATTAGTGACAATAACAAGAATCATAGGTGATGTTTATAAAATGCATTCAAGTCTGCAAAGTGCTTTTCTCTACATCTGAAGTACAGATTAAGTCCTATTACTGATAATACTTTGATAATGCTTTATACCTTTATAAACTCACGTTTATAAGCATTTTAAGGTCGGTAAAGGGCCTTACAAGTATTATTTCATTTAATCATTAAGCTAAACATCAATTCACTCTCCAAAGATTTATGTATGGACTTTGTTGTGTTGAATATGGCTTGAAATAAATGACTGTGACTTGAAAATCTTGTTATTCACAAATTCTCTGTTAGAGGTATTTGTTTCAAACCTTATACCATTCCCTCCCAGCTATGCCATACCTTAGTCAGCCACCTGTACTGGTCACTGTCTTTTCTACTTTGTTGTTTCCTTGAAATTCCTCACCCTGTTCCCAACATGCTTAGAATGCCCTTCTAAAGCTGCCTAGCCTCTCCCCCATCTATCCTTTAACCCCCCCCCCCTTTTTTTTTTTGCTGGGCAATGAGGGTTAAGTGACTTGCCCAGAGACATACAACTAGGAAGTGTCAAGTGTCTGAGGCCAAATTTGAGCTTAGGTCCTCCTGAATCCAGGGCCAGTGCATTATCCATTGTGCCACCTAACTGCCCCTTATCTCTCTTTTAAAGCCCAACACAGATGCCCCCTCTTCCAGGAAGCCCTCTATGATCAGACATTAATTACCTAATCCTGTCTTGGTCCTCAAAAAAACAATTCTCTTATCCTTTTTTATGCATTTATGATGCGTTATTTTATATTGTAGTTATATATGTATATGTCATCTCTTCATACTATACTGCAACTTCCATTAGGGTGGGACCATGGATTAACCATGGTTGGTCAATAAAGTGAGAGTTTTAAGGATAGGTCCCCATGGGAGTGTTTGCAGCCACCTAAGACTGGGAGAAGTAGAAGGTAAGATCGAGTGGCACAGTGGTTAGGAGTCAATCTTCTGGGACAGCTGGGAGAAGATAGGATCAAGGACACCTTTGGAGAGATTTACCTTGTGGTTGCTTGATGACTTTACCTAGGGCTTATAAAAGAAAGTACTGAAAGAGAAATTCCCGGGCAAATCTGGGCTATGAATTCAGAGGAAGAGTTCTACTGATTAGGGCAGGCTTGCTTTTAGGGGCCAGGGGTATTCATGTAGATTTCTTATGAGCATGGACAAAATAGTCCTTTGAGGGCAGCTAGGTGGCACAGTGGATAAAGCACCAGCCCTGGAGTCAGGAGGACCTGAGTTCAAATCCGGCCTCAGACACTTAACACTTACTAGCTGTGTGACCCTGGGCAAGTCACTTAACCCCAATTGCCTCACCAAAAAAAAAAAAAAATAGTCCTTTGAACCTGAGAGCCTGACTTTGTTTGTGCCTTGGAGGCACTTGAGGGATATCTATTGAATCCACTTGGATGTTGGCAAGCTTGCCGGTCAACATCAAAGCCTTCAGTCACATGATCATACATCTAGAGCTGGAGAGGTGCTCAGAGGCCAGCTAGTCTAATCCCCTCAAGGCTCAAGGTCACACAGGTAGTAAATGGCAAAACCGAGATTCTTTGTCTTCAGAACCAGCCATCTTTTTACTGGACACATACAGATAGCCTCCTTTGCTTTCAGCAAATAAAGGTGGGCAGCGGATGATATAACCTTTTTTGATTCTAGAGTCACACAGCTGGAAGGGACTTTGGAGGGCATTTATTTAATCGAGGTAAAGAAAAATTTCAGGTGAAGAAATGGAGGTCCTGAGGTGAAGTGACTTGTTCGAAGTCACACAGGCTGTATTCCAGATTCAGAGGAATAGTTCTCCTATACCATTGGTCTCCTATTATGTCTTTCCACTGAGGCATGAACTGGCCCTGGCTCCAGTTCTTAGCTAGATCCAGTTCTTCTCTAGGCACTCTGAAAAGGTCTCTATCTCATTAAACCTGTCTGTAAGGAGGTGTTGAAGGAATGCTTAATGAAGGGCTGAGAGAGGCTAGGGAGGAGAATTCTAAAGGGAAAGTCTTGGGGGAGGGAAAGCCCATCTCTTCCCATTAGGGATCTCCTCACCCTCACTAAAGTTGAATGTGTCTCCGGTCTTAGGGCAAATGTCTTATTTTCTTCTTTCAGTGCCTTCCCGAATCATTGGAGATGGAACAAACTCCACGGTGCTCCTGGTGTCAGTTTCGGGCAGTGTGGTGCTTGTGGTCATTCTGATAGCAGCCTTTGTCATCAGCCGGAGGTAAGGATTTAAGCCTCTAGCCTGGGGCCCCTCCTCCTACTTTATAAGGGAACCTTTTGTCTCCTCCACACAAAGCTACATTCTTGGATTAGCATCATAAAAGTACATTTGCATTACAAGCTCCCTCCCTTGTCCCTTTGATCTTCAGTTGTTGGGGCCTCTGCCTTCCTAAGGCTGTGGTCAGACTCCTTGCAGCCCCTCATGAAAAAACTAATAACAGTAACAATAACAACAAATGGTAACCTTGCTTTCTGTATGAAGACTCTGATACTATAGCTGGTGAAGAATTTAATGGGTTTGGGGGCAGCTAGGTGGCGCACTGGCCCTGGAGTCAGGAATACCTGAGTTCAAATCCGGCCTCAGACACTTAACACTTACTAGCTCTGTGACCCTGGGCAAGTCACTTAACCCCAATTGCCTCACTTAAAAAAAAAATAATTTAATGGGTTTTGCATATCACCTGTAATGATTGTATATAACTAAAAGGAGGAAATTAAAACTCAATCAATAATTAATCATAGAGACTTATTAAAAGCCTCTTCTGTGTCAGGTACTATGCTAAAGTGTTTTTTAAAAAATCATCACCCTCATCACAAAATAACTTGTTTATATATAGCTCTTTAAAGTTTGTAAAATCCAATGATATCTCATTTGAGACCCAAAGATAACCCTGATAGGTACAGGTGATATACGAATTATTGCCTCCATTTTACAGGCAGAATCTGCAGTTCAGAGAAGGTAAAGTGACTGGCCTGTGGTTACATAGCATTTGAGTTCTGCTCAATGAATATTATCTTGTCTCATTGCCTAGCACAGTAGTATTTATTGAATATTTATTGAATTGAATGAATGAGTGAATGAGGGTGTCAGGACACTCTCCCAGAGATTGGGTTAGAATCCCATGCTTGCTACATCTAGGCACATCCTGTTTTTACTGAATTCTGTAACTGGTTTTATCTAGTCATGTGATAATAACAGCAACTATTACTGAAATTTATATAAGGCTTTAATACTTACAAAGTTCTTTATATCCATTAATTTATTGACTGGGAGAGTTGCTAGGTGGCACAGTGGATAGAATATCAGGCCTGGAGTCAGGAAGACCTTAGTTCAAATCCAGCCTCAGACACTTACTAGCTCTGTGATCCTGGACAAATGCCTTAATACTGATTATCTTAGTTTCCTCATCTGTAAAATGAGCTAGAGAAGGAAATGGCAAACCACTGCAGTCTCTGCCAAGAAAATCCCAAATGGGATCATAAAGAGTCAGACATGACTGAAACAACTTAACAAATTCACTGGAACTCAGGTTAATTTAGAAAGTTTTCCTCACTCTATCTGCAAGTATCTGCATTAAAGATAACTCTCTTTGGTAAAGAGTATACTAAGATGTGACTGAAAAGTAGCCTACCATGGTGTACCAAGCATGGGATTTAAAGTCAGAGGACCTGGATTCAAGTCCTGGCTGTGCTATTTACTAGTTTGAGGTTTGGGGCAAGTGATTTAGCCACAATTAGCCGAGTTTCTGTATTGGTAAAAGGGGGAATAAGACCATCTATTTTATTAATAATTTTTTATTGATTGATTGTCATGAGCAAAGTATCATATAAACATGAAAGATGATGATTCCATGTGAATCTTGAGTCTGCCTTAGTACCTGTGTGACTTTGCTCAAGTTGTCCTATCTAGATTTCAGGTTTTTCTTCTGTAAAATGAGGGGTTTACACAACATAACCTTGAAAATTCCCACTGTCCTCTCTAGAATTCTGTAAGCCTAGGATTAAATCCTTACCAAAAAAGGAATGCTATTTCACTACAGACATTGATCAGTCCCTTAAAACATTTCCTTTAGAAGAAACATTCTGAACATGCCTCGTAAATGTTGGTTTACTGAGGCAGGGAATTTGGAAGCCTAGTTTATTTCTCATGGCATTTCTTTCTGTGAAGACTCAAGGTGACTCTGGCAGCTCAGATTTCAAGTGAAAACAAAGCATTATAATGTCTTAGTGCTGGGTGAGAAAATAATCTCATGAAAATTAAGTCTAACCTCTTACCTCTTACAAGGGTTGAGTGACTATCCCTTTTCAAAAGTAAATAGCCACTGGTATTGTCTAGTCCTTCTCTTAAGGTCATTCCAACTTTGCTCTTGATTTATTCTTTTTTTTCCTCTCTCTTAAGTAGCCTTAAATAAAGTAGTGAAATCTGTGTAATTATAAATTACTCACCCTTCGATGTAATAGTTTCTCTCTGAGCCTTAGCTTCTAGTTCAGGAGCTTACTACCCAAAGAAAGATCTGAACATATGAAAATGTAATGTAGAGAGACAGGTTTATTAAAAGCCATGGCTACAGAAAATAGCATCGTCAAGCTTGATGACTTAATTTCCTTTCCGGTTTTATTGATCACTTTATTATTTAAGGCAGGATTGATAGCTGGATGCATTGGATTTCTAATTATGAGTTGCCACCTTGGAGAATTGAGCCTGCTGAGTTCCCAAAGATGATTCCTATCCCATCTCCCTCGTAAAAGAAAAAAAAATGTCACTTCCCAAGGCTGATAAACATTGCTTGGTGATTGGCCCTCAATGGATCACTTTTTAGAAAATGAAATGTCAACCCCTTGCCCTCATATTGATTCTTCTTTAGTATTGGCCATAAAGCTGTCAAAGGAAAGGCTGCCTGGAGCCAGGTAGTTGACAGGCTCACTGCGGCTACTGCACACTCAGCCGATTCTTCTCCCGGCTCTGGCTGTCTATTTCTTTATCTCAAGCTGGTAGTGCTTCAATTGGACAAGAAGAGGTAAAGAGGAGACAGGTACCAGGGACAGAAGTCTAGCCTAGGCTTTTAGGGAGAATAAAAAATGAAAAGTGACAAAGAGATGTTGGAGAACTTTTGGGATCTCCCCTTAGACGATGAGCTGGAGTTTGGCAGAGGTTCCTGGAAAGCAAGCCAGGGAAATGAGGATGGTTTCCTCTTGCTGATTGCCCCAATTCTTCTAGGTTCTCTGCTTCTTAGAAGCAGACTTTTAGAGCTGGGAGTCATTCTGGAGGCCAGCCCTCTCACTTTATAAATGAGGTGACTGAAGCTGAAGAGGGATAGTGTCCAACATCACAAACTAGTAAATGGAAAAGCCAGAATTTGAACCCAGGTCCTCTGCTTCCAAATTCATTGCTTAATCCACCATGGCAGGCTGCCTTTGAGGCTTGTCTCCTTATGTAAGGAAACATCTAGTCTAACGCACACCTGAATGAGAATCCTCCTTACTACAGAATCAGCATCAATAGCAGCATCTCATGGTTAACAAATTACCCTTTTTTTTGAGAGGCAGGGGGCAAGGCAATGGGGGTTGAGTGATTTGCCCAAGGTCACATAGCTAGTAAGTGTCAAGTATCTGAGACTGTATTTGAACTCAGGTGCCCCTGAATCTAGGGCTGGTGCTTTATCCACTGTGCCACCTAGCTGCCCCTGGAAATTACCCTTTCAAAGTTTATAATACATTTTATAATAATGTATATTATCTCATTTGAGCCTCAATACAACTCTCTGGGGTCAGCTAGGTGGTGCAGTGGATAGTGGCCCAGGTCTGAAATCAGGAAGACTTATCTCCTTGAGTTCTAATTCTGCCTCAGACACTTACTAGATCTGTGATCCTGGGCAAGTCATTTGACCTTGTTTGTCTCAGTTACCTCATCTGTAAAATGAACTGGAGAAGGAAATGACAAACCACCCTAGTATCTTTGCTAAGAAAACCCCAAATGGGGTCACAGAAAATCATACATGACTGAAATGACTCAACAACAACAAAAGAACCCGATGAAGTGGATACTACAAATCTTTTATTCTGCAAATGATCAAAATGAGGCTCATAATTTCCTATATTCACACAGTGAAGAAGTGTCAAAAGGCAGGATTTGAACCCAGGTTTTCCTGCATCAAGCACACACTCCATCAAATGGACAAATGGACAGTCCGCCCTTTAATTCAGAGAATGCTTTAAGTGAGGGGGAAACCAACACTGCCCTGAGTAGCCTGTTCCATTTTTAGACCTCTGTAATGGTTAGGACCAGCCCAAACCCAAATCTTTGCAGCCACCACCCTTCTGCTCCTAGATGTGTTTTATTGGAGCAAGCAGAACAATTCTAATTGTGTGATTACATACAGAAACAGACTTCTGTCTGTCTCTTTGACAGCTCTTCTATCCCCTCTAAAGCTTTGCTTCTCCAAGTTAAACATCCCTAGTTCTTCATCAGGTACTCATTTTGCCTGATCTCTAGGCCCAGGGTGCAGTGAAAACCCAAAGTAGGGCTGAATGAATGCTTGTGGATTGATTGATGAACTGGTACCACTTAATGTTTTGTATTTGGACTCAGAGGACCTAGGTTCAAATCTCAGTTCTGCTACTTGCTCCACAATCTTGACAAAGTCCCTTAATCTCTCTTCGCTTCAGTTTCTTTATCTGTAAAATGGGAGAAAATATAGGAAACTTCTAAGGTTCCTTTTAGTTCTAAATCTATGGTCATCTATGGCTACCCTAATCCTTTTGGGGGGGGGCAATGAGGGTTAAGTGATTTGCCCAGGGTCACACAGCTAGTAAGGTCAAGTGTCTGAGGTCAAATTTGAACTCAGGTCCTCCTGAATCTAGGGGTGGCACTTTATCCACTGCATCACCTAGCTACCTTCCTAGTCCTTATTCTGAATGTCTCTTCTTAAGTTAGCACATTTCTAGGCTCATAGGAAGTACTCACTAAATGCTTTAAAACCGCATTTCTCAAAGTTAATGTCAGGAACAGGTGCTACACCAGGTTTCCCAACTCCTAGATGAATCTTAAATAGAATTCCAACCTAACAATACCATTGTTTATAATAAGGTTTCAACAGTTGTGATATCAGGCAAAGTTTCAGGGTCCTTTGAGGCCTCCGCTAGAAAGTCTCCAAATCTAGGCCTGCTTTCCATATGAATTGATGTACCAGTAAAATGTACAGCCAAGTCAGACTCCAATAATCTGCCTCCTGCTTTTGTTGAAGGTTAAGTTCTTCCGTTGAGGAAAAAATCGACTCATGGGATGCTAGCCTGTTTCTATACAGCTAGCTCCTTCTTCCCTGGGTGCTCTGTTGGGCTCTTCTGGAAGATTATGTTCACATAAGAATGAATGGTAACTTAAATTGGCACTGATGAAGTCATGTAAATTCATACAATGAGAGAGGGCAGATGGTGCCGCCTGAACGTTTCCATGCCGCTCCTTACCATTGTATTACTGTACTCCAACCATCTGAAAATGTCACTCGAAAAGAACAGTTAGGAACCATTTGGAGTAAGGGCCACAGAGGCTTCCGAAAGGGGGAAGGCAAGAAGGATGGGTTTTATGAATCCTCATTGACAATAGAGCAGAAGCTTGAGAGTGTCCCCCAGGAGTCATTCTGGTTATTAGATTGCTTTACTTTTTAATCTGTACTCCAGTTGAATAAATTACCTACCTTTTACTAATTAGTTTCGGAACAGTGGACTACATCAATCAAACCCTTCTTGTGAATCATTGAAGTTAGTATCTTAATCAGATAAGGCCTAACTCTGGATTTGTCTATTTTTTTTCCCTTTGTCTGATTTGGAAATAGTCAAGATGACAACTAGCGCACATTGGTTGAGAAAGCTGCACTTAGGAGCCCATGCTGTTTCTGAACAAAGCTGGTTAAATACTCTTTTTTTGCAAATATCCCTTAGCCTCTGGGAAGGCCTTCATCATTCTTTCTTTCATTCATTCTTTCTTCAGGCTCACCTGTAGCTTTCTCTCTTCTTAGACTCCTGCAGTTTCTGAAAACTTCTGTGTGCCTTCTTTATCCTCTTCTCCCTCCTCCCCCACCCCCTTTTAATCAGCACCATCCAAATCCCTATAATTACCAAATTCAAACTTCCCACAAAGGTTTCCTTCTGTCATTCAGGTGAAGAAACCTCTGAATGTCAGCTCTTCTTAGGCTGGGGTGTTTCCCTATGGCCCATGGACTGAATAATGAGCTTCCAAGCGGTTTTCTTTCCTGAACAATAACTGCCCTTAGTGTTCTGTTCCCCTACCCTGAATTAAAGAAAAAAGGTCAACAGGTGACAAAGCTAGAATTGGAAGCAGGGTATTTTTGCTTTTAAAGGTATTATTAAAAGTTAATAAGCTACAATTAGCGTTTGAACAATAATCCTTGTGTTTCTGTTTCCTTTTTCTTCCTTATTTTTAACATGACCTTTCCTTGTTTTTTCTCCTCCAAAGTCAGACCTAAAGATGTTTTTAATAATAAGACTTTGCCACTAACTCCAACCCACTTACATTAATTTCTCTGTCCATATTTAAATATTCATCCCACTCATTTTATGAGAGGAGTTGGGTGTAGAACTTCAAATTAAGTAGTTTTGTAATTTCATTTCTTGCCTTATGTTCTTTGAGAAACATGCTTGATTCAGGGATAACAATATTACCACCCTTTAATTGCTACTATAGTTAAAGGACTGGCATTCTCTTACTAGATCTTGGGTTTTTTTTAAATTTATTTTATTTATTTAACTAAATATTTTTATGCAACATGAAAATCTCTCAATTCAAGTAAAGCCTTTATTTCCAGGTAACTTCTTTATTAGGTTTCAATTCCCTTTTAAATAACATGCTCTTATTCCAAAAAGCAGTTAGGTTTTCATCACTCCTCTTGTCTAGATAATGGCCAACAACAAATCCCATTGGTACCAGGATATGAACCCAGTGGTCACACACAGCCTGAATCAAATTCACCATGATTGCTGCAGACTGGGATCCCGGGCACTGAGCTAGACCTTGGTTTTTGAAAGTAGAGAAGTATGATATTTGACTAAGCTAATTCACAGAAAGCCAAAATCAAGTACAAAAGCAATCCCTCCTGAACTTTTCTTTTTTTAGGCGAAAAGCAATTTGAATCAGTGTTTTAGATCTAGAATGGGTTTAAAATATCTTTGGAGTTTCAGATAATGGTTTTAGAAGTTCCAGTAATATGGAAATCACATAGGCATTCACAGCCATATGCAGCCACATGTTCATTGACATCCATAGTGCTTTGATTTGTTCTTGCTCTAAGTTCTATGTTATAGAGTGCATCAAGCTATTTAACTTCATTGATGAATCAATGGATTTTTTAAGAACCTATGAATCCATTTTTAGTGGTTTGTGCTTGGAAAGTGTAGCAGTGTGATTATTTGTAGAACATTAGTTTCAGAAGGAACCTTAGAGATTATCTGACTCAAACATATCTCTGTTTAAATAAAGCCCACTGAGCTGAAGTCACTTATTTAAGGTCACACATTCAACTAGGAGCTGAGAAAAACCAAGGACCAATGGTAATAGACATGAGGAGACTTAGATTATACTTTATCTTAGTTTTGAAAGCTTAACAAGTGTTTCTAAGTCCAAGAACTTTAAAAAAAGAAAACTATGTTTTGTAAGGGAGTGTGTGGATGGGGGTGGATGTGAATATCACCCCATGTAGTACCTTAAAATTTCCTAAAAGTACTTTCCACACAATAGTATTGAGGATACAAATACAGAAAAAGACTATCTTTGCCCTTTATTGCTTACATCTGATGTGGAAAGACCACTGGTATAAGGGAGTGTCCAAGGAGCTGTTTGGGGCTTAGAAATTACAGAGATGGTGAATAGAGCTATCCAGGAATTGACTGATACGTCCTTTCCGGAAATAGTAAGGTTGACTTGATTACTATTCTCATGGCTAGAAGGAAAGATAGTCAGACTGTAGCATGTTGGAGAAGCAGCCTGCTGCGTCTGGGTCCAAACTATAGAATAATAAAGCAAGACTTCCCTGTTTTAGGTGTTAATGATATTATCACATGACTCCCATTTTAAGCTTCATTAGGGAAGAATTTGCTCGATTCACACTATTAGCCTGTCTTTAGAAAAGGTATTGATTTCAAATTCTAACAATTTGGATTTTTTAAAATTTAATTTTGTTTGGTTCTTTTCTCCCAACAGACGGAGTAAATACAGTAAGGCAAAGCAGGAAGCAGATGAAGAGAAACATTTGAATCAAGGTAAAAAAAAAAATCTTTGAGGTTGAGTTTTTTGATCTCTTCTGGGAAGCTCATATCATGTCCTTATGTTTAGGAAATGTAAATGGTCTTCATCTGGAGAGACCTATTTTGTGTTTTCCTTTCAAGCAACCACTCAAAGTAATTCACTTCAAGTGAATCAAGTCATAATAGCTGTATGTGATTTCTATTTTTTATTTTTTAAGGGATAAAAGGTTTAAAGAAGAGGAAATTCCCTAAACCTCTCTTGATTTTTTTCCCCACTCTTTTTGCTTTCCAGCCTGAAAGGGTATTATACTTGTTGACTACTCTTCATCTGGGTGGCATGACATTATTACTTCATTCATGTGGGTGCTTTCTTGGGTGAGGAAGATCACAACTCTTTCAAGTTTTAGTTTGGGGGATTAGTTCTCAACAGCAACCACCACCACCACAACAACAAAAATCATCATCAGGGGCAGCTAGGTGGCACAGTGGTTAAAGCACTGGCCCTGGATTCAGGAGGACCTGAGTTCAAATCCAGCCTCAGACACTTGACATTTACTAGCTTTGTGACCCTGGGCAAGTCACTTAACCCTCATTGCCTCATGTGCCCCTCCCCCCCCCCAAAAAGAAAAATTTTCACCTGATGGTGAACTTTCTGGACACCAGCTTCTCCAAACTTTACAAGGCTGGTGCTCAAACACATAGTCTGTCTCAGGCTATTTGTGATAGCTTCATATCTTAATATGACTTTCTAGAGCTTAAGGTCCACTAGTGTAACTTTTAAGAATTCAAAGTCACCTCCCTGCCACAATGAAACAATTGTTATGCAATTTAAAGAGGAAGACATTATCACCATCAATTCATTTTGGTTGAGCATCAGTTATAAAAATGTCAATGGGATATAGCTAGAGCAAAGATCTCCAATAAAGTCCTTATTTTATCCCTCACCATGGAATAGATAGAATACTGGGTTATCACAGGTTATTTTATTATTTTCAGATATCTGATAATCTGCAGCTGGATAATTTCATACGTTTAAATGGTCAACTCAGTAATATAAGGGTGTCTTAAACATGGAGAACTGAAGTAAACATGTGCATACTGAAGCAATCCTGTATGTTTTAACATAGGAACCGGGCCAGATGCAGTGGCCCTTGGGTCTCTAGAGAATGGTCAGAGCCTCAAGGAAAGGGGGCAGGGATTATCGACAGCTTAATGAGGGTTAGTAGACTGGTAGCAAAAGCATAGGAAATTATTTCCTCTAATGGCTACTCTACCTTATTTCTTCCTTTTTTTCCCTTGTCCCTACTAATCATTCCATCAAAGCCCTCACCTAGGGCGTTAAGTGAGAATCCTAGATAGAGTGATATCTAATGACATGAAACATGGCAAAGAGAGTCTAGGACTGCAGGTATAATTGAGTAGGGGGAGGAAAGGGAATATCAAACAACGAGGAAGTAAAAGAAGTTTTTGTAGTTAATTGGCCTTCCTATTGGGTAATCCCAATATGAATTTCTAGATGACCATTTTTATGTCAGAAACCTATTGCCAACTGGGGACCTTCTTTCAATCACCTGAATGATTGGCAAGTGAAAAAATGCATCTCTCCACAAAAGCACACCTTTTTCTATTTGATCAATTCTCCATTAATTTTTGTTCTCTTCATTTCTATATTCCAAGAAGGCAGTAGAATTTCAGTCTTCAACACGAAGGATCTCCTTTTGGATCTAACAAATTTTTATCCCTAACTAGAAGACAGCAGGATAGAACTCTAAACATTTGTCCCTTGCATAATGGACTTCAGTTCTTAATTCTTATTTTATTTAGATCTACACAGCAATATTAGCCACATGTTCTCTTTCTTGCTTAAAAAATTCAAGACTCTTCTGATGGGCATGGTCAAAGCCTTAAACCAAGCTATGATATTTTTGCCTTTTAGGTGTAAGAACCTATGTTGACCCTTTTACTTATGAAGATCCCAACCAAGCTGTTCGAGAGTTTGCCAAAGAAATTGATGCATCCTGCATTAAGATTGAAAAAGTCATAGGAGTGGGTAAGTATTGGAACTTTTTTTTTGTGGTGAGGCAATTGGGGTTCAGTGACTTGCCCAGGGTCACACAGCTAGTAAGTGTTAAGTGTCTGAGGCTAGATTTGAATTCAGGTCCTCCTGAATCCAGGGCCAGTGCTCTATCCACTGCGCCACCTAGCTGCCCCCAATATTGGAACTTTTTAACATTCCTTTTTTTTTTTTTTAATTTTTGCGGGGCAATGGGGGTTGAGTGACTTGCCCAGGGACAGACAGCTAGTAAGTATCAAGTGTCTGAGGTCAGATTTGAACTCAGGAACTCCTGAATCCAGGACCAGTGCTTTATCTACTGCGCCACCTAGCTGCCCCCTCACACATTCCTATTTTGATAGGAAGGTTTGGGGTTTTAAAAAAAAACCCAATATATATTGCCTGAATAATGTTGGTCTTGTTTGAAAAACAAAAGTAGGTATTCAGTGGGGAGTTGTAGCAGAAAATTAGGTTGGGGGTGGGGTGTGGAGGAGGTGATGTGATCCCAAATGAATCCCTAGATCCTAGTGGATTTTTTTTTTCTCCCAAAGGTGAGTTTGGTGAAGTGTGCAGTGGTCGTCTCAAAGTACCTGGAAAGAGAGAGATCTGTGTGGCTATTAAAACTCTTAAAGCTGGGTATACAGACAAGCAGAGGAGGGATTTCCTGAGTGAGGCCAGCATCATGGGACAGTTTGACCACCCAAATATCATCCACTTAGAAGGTGTAGTCACCAAATGTAAGTAGGTCACTCCTTTTCCAGGCCAACCTGGGAATCACTGGGAAATTAAATCCACATTTTCTTTCTAGGGAAATGACAGATGGAGCAGATCCACTGATTGCTAATAGGAGGAAGTCAGTGCAGGACAAGTCATTAATCTTGGAGTCAGCTCTAAATGGGTTTATGGTTTCGTCTGATACCCTACCTCAAGGCAGCTTGTGTGTGATTTTCAGGAAATTAATACTGCAACTTTTTTGTATGCCATGGCATTGTTCAAATATCTGCTAGGCCAAAGTGATTGTCATAGGATAGGCAAGAGCAGATGGTGAGCCAAATAGATTTACACACTTTTTACATAAACACAACAAAATCTTACCCACACCTTGTGCTGGAAGTTTCAAATTCAAATGCAGCGTGTTGAGTTGAAGGAATCTTTATTATATTTAGAGACTTGTCTGCCCTTTCTGATTTATGGCTCCTGAAGCTCAGCTCCCATTCCCAGTAACACCTGGTTGAACCTTGCTTTCTTAGTCCATTAGCATTCACTGAGCCTGTGAACTACGCTTCAGTTAAAATATGACAGAGCTCGGCAGATGCAGTTTCCAAGCCAAAGCCCAAATACATCTGTAAGGCTGGCTCAGCCCAGCTTATAAAGTGTCATGAAGACAGTATAGTTGAAGCAGATAGTGTTTGGAATGGCCCTATTCCAAGGGCTGTGTGCAGTGAATATGCCCTCTCGGTACACTTACTATGAGTTGAGGATCAGAGTGAACTCAGAAGTATGTTTTCAGTGAAGCCAGTACTTCTCTTGTTGAGGAAGGTGCCGAGGTCTTACAGCGGGTAAAAAGCTCTGCATTTGGAGGGGCAGACCTTGGGTCAAACCCTCATTCTGCCATTTTGACCTTGTCACTTAATTTCTCTTTGCCTCAGTTTCTTCACTTTTAAAATTAAAGGGTTAGACAAGAAGACCTTTAAATTCTGTTCCAAAGCTAAATCTACAATCTGAAGATGTGCTTTATATAGGATTAAAAACATAAAGATAATGGAATCACTATAGTTGATAGAGATGAAAGAGATTATGAAAATAAAACCAATGAGATCCATGGTGTTTTCTTGGAGTCTGAGGAAGGGGGAAATATGCTTCAAGTTGTAAAAATGAGAAGACATGTTATAAATACTTCTCAAAGGCATCTTAAGAGCTACCTGCTTCCTTCCAATGGAATTCCTGAAGAAAGCAATTAGTGGTAACTAAAATGACTGATCTCTCTCAAGATCTCTATGTATAGAGATCTAGATAGATCTAGAGTTTTTCCATAAAGCTAACCTTAAAAAGATAAAGTGAGATGGGCTATGTTAATTACATTCATTCTCTGTCACAGGGAAATGTGATTTTATATCTAGATCTATATATACATATAATATATATTATATATAATCCTTATTCTATTCTATGGCAGGGATATTTTCAAATGATAGAAAAAGTGATCAAATAACATATATAAAATATAATATGACATTTTTTATGGTTGAGAATACAATTAGTATAGAACATCTCACTTTACTTTTTAAGATTAGTTTTTTAGAAAGGATATTTTTCTGTGGCCTACAGGGCCACTCTGAGCACCTCAGTCCTTTAATTAAAAGATAACATTCTCTTTAAATACTTCTGCAGGTCCCATTCTGTAAAAAGAAGTCTCTGTTTGGCTTGGGGTATTTTTTTGCTATAGACAGTGAATTTCATAGCACCTCAGTAAAAGAGAGAGGTAACAGGGGATCTTTGTCTTAAAATCCCACTGTGCCTCTAAAACCCATAGCTATTACAGCTGTAACTGTTATAAATGACTAGATGCATTTGCATAATGCACTTGTCACTGAATTAAAATGATTTAAAATTTCCACCAAATGAGGTGGTGGTTGGGAGGTGGGGTGGTGGTGTGTGTGGCAGTTGGGAGGTTGAGGAGGGTAAATGGGATAGACCTCCTTTGCTCCCCCCATGTTGGATTTCTGTCTGTCTCATTCCTGATGAAGGAGTCCACTGTGAGCTCAGATGGGCTATCTTCAAGCTCTTACTCTTTTGTTAACATTGCTTCTTTTAGAAATACATTTCTCTTCATTTTTCTTACAGAGCTTGTAAAGGCTATGGAAAATGCATGCCTTTAATAAACAAAAATGAAAATGTAACCCCCCAAAATATATGAGGGAGGTGCCACGGGAGTTGGGCTGTTGGAGTGGGAAGGTATAGAAGTGGGAAGCAAGAGTGTGAATCCATTACCAGATGCTAGTTGAGTAACTTTTATTATTGATGGTAAGATCGTAAATTCCCTTCACAACCCCCTCTATCCTGCCTCTCTCAATCTCCCTCTCTTTCCTACCACTCAAGTAGTATCTGAGTAATGGAATTATGGGTTAATGCACTGAAAGAGTGGTCCCAATCCTTGTTGGCTGACAAAGTATCTTTTGATGGAGGCAGGTTAATTAAAACTCATTTAGATGTATCTGTTCTGTCAAAAACCCTGGTCACGAATGCAAGGGGTGAAGGAAACTGGGAAATATGCAGTTTGGGTTAGAGGTTCTCATTTATACTGAGGAGGCACAAAAAGGTAGATTTTCTACCCTAATGCAGTGAAGTAAGAGCAAAGTGAAGGATGATATATTTACTCATCTCTTTGCTGGGCTCCAGAATTGAAGAATCTCTTTCCTGCCTTTATGGTTTCTCACATTACAGCATTCATAGTCTTATTTTCTAATCCAGAGATTTCACTTCAGAAATTAAGAGCCCATTCTGGAAATTGCAAGCAAAGTAGGATTTTGGAATGAACAGAAATTTATTGGTGCAGAATAATTATGGGAGCTTTTCAATGTTGAAATATTCCACAGCTATTTTCCCTAACTGATTGTCTAAATGGATAGTGATGGTAAATGTAGTGAGCAAATTGTAAACATTTTTGATCTATCAGGCTAGCATTTTACTCTCTTCTAGGACATCTTTAGTGACCCCATGCTTTCCCCCTATCCCAAAGGGGGGGGACCCAGGGAGAGGGAAATCCCCTCTCAAAATACAAAACAAAACAAAAGCAAAAACCCTCAATGAAAATTTCTTATGATAATGCACATTTAAAATCAAATGCAATTTTCCCAAGACTGAAGAAATTTAAAAGTTGAGGAGGTTAATAATAATAAGCATAACTTTCCTCCAAAACCTTCTTTGCAAAAGAAAAGAAAAGGAAAACAAACAAGAAAAGTAGGTGTCATTTCCATCACCCTGCTTATGAACCATTGATTTTTTCTGCTGTACATAGCACAATGAAATGAAGTGTTGATATTGCATTAAACTCCCCTCGAGATAAAACAATTCATTTAGTCTCTTCTCTGGTGGTGCTTTCCTTTTTTTCTCTCTTTTTCCTCTTTTCTTTCTCTCTTTTCTTTCTTTCTTTTGAGAAGCAGATGGATAGAATTTATGGATATGAGGAAGAAAAGGAGAAAAAAAGGGATGTACTCAGCTTGATCTGAGAAAAGTGAAGAAAAAGTTTAAATCATGCATGTTTAAGGTTCAATGTGTCTCTGAAGTAATAAGGGAAAAAAATCTCCTCATCCATTGACTCTAGCATCACTTAAATGACTCTTGTTGGGGGAGGGGAGAGGTGGATTTAATTATCCTAAAATTTTTTACATGTTTAAGCAGATCTGCCCCTTTATCTTTCCTGTCTCCCCCCTCCCCCATTGCTCCCCCTTGAATGAGCAATTATCCATTCATATGGTCCCTGGATACCAGAGGCCACTTTAGTTAAAGACCTTGTCAACAAGTCACCCAAAGGGTTAACCTTCCAGATGGAGATTAAACCTAGTCGTCCTTTTAATATTTCATTCCCAGCTCCCCACAGCTGAGGCATAAGCTTGGCTTGTTTTAATTAAATTAGATCACATAAGACAGGTGTCTTGGCAGTAAAATCGTGCGTAGCCCATTTTTATCTCATTAACGGCGGTGTTCATCAAGGAATTATGTTTTTCTTTCTGAAAACTCTAGGTAAACCTGTAATGATCATAACCGAGTACATGGAGAATGGCTCCTTGGATGCATTCCTTAGGGTATGTGACTATTTGATATTATATTCAAGATTGTTTGCACTTGGTAAATGAACTCACCCCCCATTCTAGGTATGAGTTATGTTTGACTATCTTTATTGACTTTGGGTGGGTGGGGACAGGAGAAGAAAGGAAATACAGAATCAATGATTTTTTAAAGAGCCTATTAAATAATCCATGTTTAGTCAGTTCTGTGCTTGATTTATCCCCTTTCAGTGGATTTGGCAATGCCATAGATTCATTATAGTTGGATAAATTCCATTTATCACAGGAAGTATGAACCTAGATTATAAGATGTGTTCACCTACTGAATTTGGTCAGAAAGGCAAAGAAACACTGTGGTGTTGTGTTTTGAGGTAGATGAGGATAATCAAAAATAGCTTAATAATACTTGGCAATAATTCATTTTGGTATAGTGCTAATGAAATTTTCCCATTTCCTCCCTCCCCCCATCCTTTCTGGGTAGAAGAATGATGGAAGATTTACAGTGATTCAGTTGGTTGGGATGCTTCGTGGTATTGGTTCTGGGATGAAATACCTCTCTGATATGAGCTATGTACATAGAGATCTTGCTGCTCGGAACATCTTGGTCAATAGCAACTTGGTCTGTAAAGTATCTGATTTTGGCATGTCACGTGTTCTCGAAGATGATCCAGAAGCAGCTTACACAACCAGGGTAAGTCTTGTACCATTGGTTTTTTCTTCTGAAAATTTGATGATAAACTCTTTGGCCTCCAAAAAACCATCACCTTTTAATGTGTCAGGAAAATGAATAATTCCCGTAAAAAGAAAGTCTTCAATTCTCTGGACTCTTCTCTAAATGGCTACTTTATTATTTTTTTTTAAGGTATCTTTCTCCGAAGGTTTTTGCCTCAAAGAAAAAAGATCCCAGATGTGTTAACTTTCACCAGAACTACTAAGCAAACTGAGCTCTAGTTCGATTTTTTTTTTGGATGAGGAGTAATCTTAATTAAATTAATTAACAAATTAATTAAAGATAGCTGCAAGAAGGCAAGGAAGGAGATGGCATAGTACAGTCCAATTTAGAGGCAGAGGACCTGAATTTGGATCTTTGCTCTATTGCTTATTTCCTGTTTGGCCTTGGGCAAATCATTTAATCTCTCTGGGCCTTGGTTTCTTCATTTGCAAATGAAGGAATTGGGCTACTCAGCCTTTCACTTCCCACCCAGCTTTAAATCTATGAGACTCAGAATATTTTCTCTATTTCATTTCTCTTTGATCTTTTTAAAGTTTTCATCTTTTGAAAACTCCTTCCCCTCCAAAAAAATTGTATTTACTTGGTTGGTGAGGGAATGTAAAATGTATAGAATATGGGGATTTTTTTTCCAGTTGCTAATGGTCTGCATTTTACTGTTGAAAGATAAGCAGGGATTTGAGTACAGTTAAGAGTTATCAGTCGGCAGTTAATGAGTCTGCGGTCCGGCCTAAGCAATCTGGGTATAAAATACTAATGGAATAAACACAGCAGCTCATAAAACAATTTACTGACCATTAAGACCAGCACCATTAAAATTAACACAAAGCTGAAAGTTTCCATTCTTCCCCCCACCCCCCACCCCCCTATCCCCTTTAAATATTTGCCATTTTCCATCTGTGCCTGGAGCCTGATTTCAATATTCAGTTGCTGTGGCTGTAATCACTAATTGTAATCTGTATCCCCTTGCATCTAGAGTTCATTCAACTCAAAAAAAAAAAAAAAAAGGAGTGAGCTGTGTTGAACAATGAAGAGCTCTCCTTTTCCACTAATAATCTGAAGGTGAGCAGTTACAGAAAACTTTAAAGGAGGCAGAGGCAGAAATCAATGTGGCACTTCCTACATGAACATAGAGAATTTTAGTGTTCTTCAGAAGAAGATGCTGAGAAACAATGCCACTTGCTGCCCACTCTCTAGGCTTGTTTTAGTATGCATAATAAAGGAAAGGAAATTTTTGGATTCTTTCCATTGAACAGCTTAAAACAGGACTACTTGAGTTTGAATCAGTTCCCCCAGATGGTACCCTAGTAAAGTTTAAAGTCAATTAAAAACACCTTGTACATTAACATAAACAAACAGAGCAATTCCTGGCATGGGATGACTATGGTGAAAGAGAATCAGATAACTAGTTAGAATGTCCCTTAAACTCTTAACAGATGGCTCTCTACCTTGGGTTGAAAAGTTGTCTTTTTTAAAACTTCAATGAGATCACACCTTCCTACTCTTCTCCCACACCGCACAGCTCATAGAAAAAAAAAATGAATTAATATAATACTATATCTAGTTTCTTTTCTTTTGTCTCAAAGAGCCTACTTACCACTTCATCTCTTGATTACTTTGAACATGCCTCTCGTGTTCAGTAAGAGGCAGGATGATAGTGTGAGAAGAAGAGAGTATATAGCATATCCCATTTTCCATTTAGCCTCCCTTTCATGATTTCCAAAGCAATCTTTAAATCAGGGACCTTCACAAAAACAAAACAAAAAACAAAGCTGGGACCTTTTTGCTGCCAAATTAGTATGCATCTAGGGACTAAGGCAAGAAAAGTGCCCAGTCTCCTAGAACTTCTACATTTTATTTATCTAGTGTGGATAACATATGCATCTAGCCTTTTGTAACTTCCACCACCCCTACCACCTCCCTGATAGCATATTAAGCCAAGGTCAGATAGTAGTTTGGTTTAAGAAAAGCACATTAAACAATTTACTGACCCATGTCCCCATGACTAAAGGAAACATATGGGTGAAATTGCTTCTTCTCATCATGAAAAACTTAGATGAAATAAGCAAGGTTATCTTACTTTCTGGAATTGTTTTGAGAGCTTTCCCAGGCGCTGTACTGTCATCTTCAAAAAGCAGTGATGTCATTCCAAAATTGCAGAGTCAGTGTTGTACTTAGGAAATAACTTATAGTTCAATGTTTATAGGGTGGCAAGATTCCCATCCGGTGGACTGCACCAGAAGCAATTGCTTATCGTAAATTCACATCTGCGAGTGATGTATGGAGCTATGGAATTGTGATGTGGGAAGTGATGTCCTATGGAGAGCGGCCCTACTGGGATATGTCCAACCAGGATGTGAGTTCTCTATTCTGAAACAAATGGTTCTGGATTGAGATTCTCAGTGTGGTTGTTCTGGGGGTGGGGTGGGGTGGGAGACCAGGAGGCGTAGAATAGTGTTCTGTGAAACAGTAAACCCTATCAATTTAATGTGTTGTTATGATCACCCAATCCAACAAGAATTAGTAAGTACCCACTATTAGCAAGTTATTGATAATTAAAAGGGAAAAAAAAAAACCCAACCAAATAAAAAATCATTACCTGCCTTCAGGGAATTTAAATTCTTCTACACTTAATATTATAGATATAGGAAACACTTGTTAAGCTTTCAAAACTAAGATAAAAGTATAATTATGTATAATATGGGGAGGGTTAGGAGAAAGGAAAATAAAATAGACCCAAATGTGAAGTGAACATCAATTTCTCACATACATTTCCTGAAAAGTTAGGGTTAGTGAGGGGAAAGGGGTTAATATTTTAACTCTGGTGAAGTTGTAATTAGAACTTGCACCAGTGTCTCAATAACAGAAGAGCTGCCCCTTGAGGACACTAAAAAACAGCTTCACTAAATGACCCTTTGTAAATTATGCACATCCGTTTAACTGTGCCATCTGGACTTTCAGTCCATTTCATAAGGGAGTGTCTACACACAGTGCCTGCAATTTCAGGAAAAGCACTCAATAATGACACTAATAAGATTCTGTGGGGAGAGAACTTGGTGGCATACATCTATGGCAGGGGGGAAAAAAAAATCTGGGCCCTGATTGCATTCCTGAGAGATTGATTGGAAGATATTTTTAAAAAATAATTAACCCAGAATTTGAACTCAACTGTTTGTGGAAAGGAATTATAACAACAACAATAATCATTCACATTTATATAGTGCTTTGAAGTTAGCAGAATGCTATCCTCATACCCATCCTGTGAAATACGTGGTACAAGTATTTATTAGCCCATTATGTAAATATGGAAACAGGTGCAAGATGCAAAGTGTCAATCAGGTGACTAACAAGTAGATCCCAATAAAATGAAGTTGCTCTTGTTATTATTGGGTGAATGTGTGTGACCTTTTATTGTATAAATGTTAGAATGTTGGCAAGAAGTTATAGCTTGCTGACATTTTCAGTCTATCCCATTTGAAAAAAGGATATTCTATATTATCCTTGTATTGGGTATTTTTGCTTATTTGTTTTTCTTTGTTAAAAGAGAGGGTTCAGGGGGTGGCTAGGTGGCGCAGTGGAGAAAGCACCGGCCCTGGATTCAGGAGTATCTGAGTTCAAATCCAGCCTCAGACACTTGACACTTACTAGCTGTGTGACCCTGGGCAAGTCACTTAACCCCCATTGCCCCGCAAAAACAACAAAAAAAAAAAAAGAGAGGGTTCAGCCCTGGATTCAGGAAGACCTGAGTTCAAATCTGACCTCAGACTCTTGACACTTACTAGCTGTGTGACCTTGGGAAAGTCACTTAACCCTCATTGCCCTGCCTCTACCCCCACCCCCCAATAAAAATAAATAAAAGAGAGGGTTCAGTTTGGAGTGGAGACAAGAATCTCCTCTACCCCCCCCACCTCCATTGTGATATAATGACAAAAGACATGAAAAATGTATTTTCAATTAAAAAAAAATTTTAAAGGATATCCTTTTCAATTCTCTATTCATATAAAAGCTCCTTAAGACTCCCTTGCTCTCCTGAATCAACAGGAGGTCATCAGGGTTTAACAATTAATCTAAAAACCAGATGTGCTTAAGAAAGATGATGTGTTAGATTTTTCATCAAGAAAGCAGCAAATACATTTCTTATTTTGTGGGTCAAAAAGGATCCCTGAATCTAAGTAACTAGATTAAATAGGGTAGTTAATGTTGACATGGTATTATGTGTAAATTACAAAGGAAGAATCACTGCAGATAGGAAGAAAGGCAGCAGCTAGCATAACTGATGGATAATTACAGCCTGGAAAAGACTGTGTGGTGGTGACGGGTAGCGTGATATATCGTTTGGTGCCATTATTCTACTCAAAGAGCATAAAGTAGCTTCCTGCAGTATTAGGATTCGAGTTGGAGAGAGCCAAGGAGAGCCAACATGAGGGCAGTGTGTACATTTGTATATTTATTTTGATTTTCCTGAGCTTTCTTTAGTTTCATCTGAGAGTCAGAGTATCGTTCCCATAAGAGCAGAGCCTTTAAAAATATTTCCAGATGTCACTTGTCTTGCTGTGTCTATTTTCAAACCTGTAGCTTTGACAAAGGCCTTTAGCTATTTAACTAAGTCTTTCCATTTTGGGCATTCGGGAGAAGGCCTGATTTGTCTCACTTCAGCCCTGCCTATTTTCTATCATTTTGAATATGCTTTTCATTGTTTTAAGCCTTTACATTTTGTAAGTTATATAGAGGAAACAGCAGGTTTCCAATAGACCCAGATTACCATGCTTATAGCTTCATGCATGTGGCTTTGGGCCAAACAATATATAAAACAAGTGTGAATTCTTGTAGTTTCAAAGCAGACAGCACGGACGTGGACACGTCTTGACCTCAGGAAATGCAACTGAGGAATGGCTTCCATGACTAGGAATGATTGGCACTTCGGCACATTGAGAAAAAGAAAGCAATGTGAATCTATCTCAACGTTAGCAAGATTTCTGATTCTGTGCTACATGACACACTCATCAATAAGCTAAGAAAATATGGTCTAGGACTCATAAGTAGTTTCCCAACTGGCTCCAGGGTCAGTGTCTGTCTGACATAACAGATGGTGGTAGGCAGCCATTGGTCCGAGACCCCATTGTTCTATACTTTTTCATTAGTTGAATGTAGAACATTCTCCTGAAATATGGAGTTGAATCATGATCTAGGGCATGGCCAGTAGCTAGGAGGATGTAACTAGAATTCAAAAGTACTAAACTGGTTCATTCCCATCCAACAATCATTTATTTAGTGCTTCTGTTGTGTTAGGCACTATGGGTAAATAAAGTAAAAAATAAAACCAGGACCTTCCCTTAAGAAGATTACATTCTATATTGCTATCCTTCTGTGTCCCTCAATGTGATATACTACTGAAGGTTATATGTGGCTCTGACTGTAGTGTCTGCATCCTCCTCCTCCTCCCTTTTCCCCACTCCCAGCTTAACTTGATCCACAGTTGCTGACACTCCTACTAATTTTGTGCCTGTCTTCCAACCAAGGGAATCTACTCTTTATTTCTCACTTCCTTATCTTTAACAGGAATTTAATTCTTAGGCTGACAGGAATAGTCAAAAGCAAACTAAATAAGGTTCATCAAGCACAGCTATAGGGAAAAAACAAAAACTATAAATTCAGCTGTGTCTATTCATTAGTTTTATAATAAGAAGCTGATGGTCATAATGAACAGTAGACTGATTTGGGGGGCAGTGGTAACTTGTAAAGAAAGCTATTGGGAATGTGGAAAGGATTAAAAAAAAATAACCATGAAGATGGTTAAATGGATGAATAGTGCCTATGAGAAAAAAGTTAAAAGAATTAGGATTATGAACCTGGCAAAGTGAAGGATGAATTCTGACAATAATAGTGTTAAAAAACAAAAAGCTTTTAAGTAGTACATTGACAGGTTTGAGCAGGAACTCCCCTACTGGTCATTCCATCTTTTTTTCCATTTTAAAAGTCACTAGATTATTTGAGAGATGAAAGGGACCTTACAAGTCATCTAGTACAACCTTCTCATTGTATAGGTGAAAAAATTGAGAACCAGAAAAGTGATTTTCTTGAGGTAGAAACTGTCAGACTGGGATCTTAACCTGGGCCCTCTGTCTCCCAATTCAGCATTTTTTCCTCCCCCAATGTCTCTGAGAATCCTTTTAAATCTATAAATGCCCCTTTCTCAGATTATCTGTTAATACCTTTAGTGACTAATGATGGACCAGCAGCTGAGGGTAGGAATGAGTCAGGTACCTGAAAGGCTCCAGGAGATGCTGAATGAAAGAGGAGGGGCCCAAGAGGAAGAAGACAGATGCCAAAGACAAACTTCACCTCCATCACTGTCTTGCTGGCCTGTCTGGTGCTAGTGATCAGCCAGATCTTTTTTCTTTTCTTTTTTATTTTTAATCTCCATTCTGGCAGAATAAGAGGAAATGGGCTTAAGCTGAAACATGAGGGATTTGGGTCTTAGTGAGGGATATTAAACATTGGAACTCTTTTCTGAGGGAGGGCCTTAAATAGAAGTTAAGAATTCATTTCTCCTCTCTAGGATTATTTAGATGTGATGATGTCTGAGAGCTACAGGGGTAGAAGAGTAGACTCAATAACCTCTCAGGGTTCCTTCTGACACTCTCTATTTCTTTGGTGGTGGTGTTGTTCATTCCTTTCGGTCATGTCGGTCTCTTCCCCACCCCATTTGGATTTTTCTTGGCAAAGATAATACAGTGGTTTGCCATTTCCTTCTCCAGCTCATTTTATACATAAGTAAACTGAGGCAAACAATGAGGCTCCTTGACTCTAGGCCCAGCACTCTATCTACTGTGCCACCTGGCTGCCCTCCCTCTATTCCTACCTTTCTCTTTTAAAAAATAAATGCTAAATTTCCCTGTGCTCTCACTTCAGGCATTCAGACTGGAAATGCTTGCCAGTTGGGAACATCCCGTGACAATTACAAACCTTTCTTTTTTTGTAGTCATGAATAATGGTGGCCAGATTTGGCCACTCTGAAGAAGATGGAGCTGGAAGCAGTTTCCAAACTTTCACCTTATTGGCAAGGCAGGCACAGGGATAGGAGCAGGGGTGGGATAGGGAGCCCATATGTCTGGCAGCTTATGATGTTCTTTGTATTGTCATGCACAGGTTATAAAAGCCATCGAGGAAGGCTACCGGCTACCCCCACCGATGGATTGCCCCATTGCTCTCCACCAGCTAATGTTGGACTGTTGGCAGAAGGAAAGAAGTGACAGGCCTAAATTTGGACAGATTGTCAACATGTTGGACAAACTCATCCGCAACCCCAACAGCTTGAAGAGGACGGGCACTGAGAGCTCCAGGTCAGTAGTGCTTACATGACGGTGATAGATGAGGGAGCTTGGAGAAGGTGATAGGCAGGCAACAACTCACTTTCACTATTACTATTCTCACATCAGAGGATGCTTCATGGCACTCCCCAACATGGGCAGCCTTTTCCTTTTAGAAATGCTCCTGCCAGTATTCCTTGTCAGTGCTGAAGAGCTTCTCACCTGGCAGTCCCAAAGGAATAATACTGATTTTTTAAAAAGTCAATGAGACCATTACCTAAATCTGGTCTGATTAGTCTTGAAAAATTAGGAAAAAGGGACATCAAGTGTAGTTTTTTTTTTTGAGATATTTTATTTATTCCGTTACATGTAAAGATAGTTCTCAACTTTTGTTTATACATGCTTTACAATTTCAGATTTTTCTCCCTCCCTCCCCTCCCTCCCCCCTCCCCTAGACAGCAGGTAATCTGATATAGGTTATATCTATATATCTCTATTCAAGTGTAGTTTTGAAAGGCATTCCATGATGTTAAAATTCCTGAAAAGGGAGAAGGAAGAAACAACTTAGAGTCAGGTAACTCAGTATAGAAAAGAGGGAGAAAAATTATTTAGAAACTAAAAATGCATCATTATTTACAAAAAGCTGAGGCTGATTTTGGATTTGCAAGTGAAAAATCCGATGTGAGAAACTGTTCTTCTGCTTCATATATAATGGTTAGATATTGAAACATTAGTCTGGGGGAAAAAATGGTACTACATCTCCTAAGACAGGTGAGCAATTCCAGTCCCCTAGTGCTTACTATCCAGCTTCCAGAATGTATGGACATTGAGCTGATGTAGAGGAAAAGACCATAGTCTGAAGCTTACAGAATGTAGTTAAAATATAAAATAAGTGTACTACCATGAATATGTCATTTTGGGCATGAGGTGAGGTTGAGGAGAGCAAGATAAGGACACTATTGGTAAAGAAAATGGGCAAATAGTAGGCCCTGAAAACATTATAAAGGACAAACAGTTACCAAAAAGGGCAGTCTGGTTCAAGATTTCCATAGTGGGGTTGCATGTAATTAAAAATAAAATAAAACTGGAAGCTTCTTACGTGTCCAACAGTAAGAGAGTGGCTAAATAAATTGTGGCTCAGTCATGCAATGGGCTATTATAATGCAATTAAGAATGACAGTTGTGAGAAATACAAAGCCATCTGTAAAGACCTTTTATGAAATAATGCAAAGGGGGCGAAGGGGTGAGCAGGACGAGAAGAGATTACACAATCCCTACAACCAAATAAGAAGAGAGAGGAGGAGAATGAATGGACAAGTCAGAATCCTATGGAGAGGAAGGGATGAGAACTTGTAATGATACCTTACTTGTAGAAATTAATTAACTTAAGTATAAATTGTCCCTAAGTAAGTTTTGTTGGTTGAACTGATGTTCTGTATGAAGTTGTTAAGAAAACATTTAATCTTTTTAAAGAGGGTAAAAAGGAAATATGTATTTTGTAAAGCCCCCCCAAAAATGATCTTTCCACATAAAGACTATGACGTAACCTGTGAATTTGTATCAATTACATTTCCCATTCATGGACAATGTACAAATATGTTTGACGTAGGCTTAGAGAAGCACATACAGAGATAACATTCTCAATCCAAGGAACTTCTTGTGTAGGACTCAGGAGGTCACAAAGATAATAAAAAGAAATGTTTACACATTCACACACAATGTATCTGTGGAACCAACTTTCTTTACTTTCTACTCCTACCCATTTGTTTTGTATTCCCCTCCCCACTTCCCTCTTGTATCCTAACCCTTCCACACACACACACCAAACATTATACAGCATGGTATAGTGGAAAGAAAGCTGTCCTTGAAACCACAGGAGACCTAGATTAAAATCCCACTTCTTATACATACAGACTGTATGGCCCTGGTTAAGTCATTTAACCCCTCAATGCTCTAGGGCAGTGTCAAACTCCATCAAAACTCTCAAGTGCTGTCTAAAATGGATTAAAATATAATTGGGCAGGAGCAGCTAAGTGGTGCAGTGGATAAAGCACTTGCCCTGGATTCAGGAAGACCTGAGTTCAAATCCAGCCTCAGACACTTGATACTTACTAGTTGTGTGACCCTGGGCAAGTCACTCAACCCTCATTGCCCTGCAAAAAAAACTATCTATCTATCTATCTATCTATCTATCTATCTATCTATATCTTTATCTATCTATCTATCTATATCTATATATAAAATTGGGAAATATTGAACAAAATAAGTAAAACAATACTGCATAGATAATGTTTTGAAGTCAATCTGAAGCCCACAGGGATTTCTTTCTGTTTAAATTTGACACCCTGGCTTGCTCTGTCTCAGAAGATGCTGACTTGCATTAGTAATGAGAGTTCTCTCTTGGGAGTTCCTGACACCAATGAAATCACAAGTCCAGCCCCTATCCCTCCAGAATATACCCAGTGCAGGACCCTGCATTGTAAAATGCAGAATAGCTAATAGAGAGTGGATTGTCAGGCCCTCCTGGCACCCCTGGCTAGCTTTACTCTGGAAATGGGTAGTGGGGACAAGGAGGGAGCAAGAGGAAGGAAGTTTTCTCATCCT
Organism: Dromiciops gliroides; assembly: GCF_019393635.1. Lineage (NCBI taxonomy): Eukaryota > Metazoa > Chordata > Mammalia > Microbiotheria > Microbiotheriidae > Dromiciops > Dromiciops gliroides. Next base: position 65,841,176 of record NC_057863.1, read on the forward strand.
TATATTATTCCCTATCTCCAACTATGCCTATTAAATTTAAACTTTGCTAAGGACAAAACCAGAGAAGATTTTGTGATAGTAATTTTGTGAGGCATGCTTTCCAGTTTTCACATCCCCTACTCAGGGGACCTTTGTGCCAGTCGTCACCTTGATCTGGGAAAGATAGAATTCAGCAGTGGCCATCCCTGAGTTTGTTTTTGATCTCTATCAGCGGGCTGGCACAGGAGTGGGGAGGAGCACAATGTAGATGGGACATAGCCGCTGAAGAGTAGCCATGTTTCAATCATAGCCATTTTGTCTGACCATGTGGTACATTGCCCAGAGCATGTTTTCCTTTCCTTTCCTTCCTTCCTTCCTTCCCTCCTTCCTTCCTTCCTTTCTCTCTCTCTCTCTTAATTTTTTCTTTTTTGCAGGGCAATGAGGGTTAAGTGATTTGCCCAGGGTCCCACAGCTAGTAAATGTCAAGTATCTAAGACCAGATTTTAACTCAGGTCCTCCTGAATCCAAGGCCAGTGCTTTATCTACTGTACCACCTAACTGCCCCCCCAAGAACATGTTTTCTTGAAATGATAAGTAACAGGCAAGGTGTTGCTGTTCCTAATTCTGTTCCTGATATTCCTGGATGGCATCAAGGGGGAACCCATTTTTCACTTTCAGACAGTTATGCCCTGGATGATGATTTATCATGCATATTCAAGAAAAAGCAGGCTATTTGACAAAAGAAGCTATTTTTATTCTAATTCCTCCATGATTTTTGCAAAGCGTTTGTTAGCTTAGGAGTGAAATGCAACTTTCTTGGCTAAATTGTTTCAGAAGATAAAAGTAATGATATCAAGTGAATCCTGCCCCTTGTGGGGGGGGGAGCATTCCTCATTCTCACATTTTGCTATTTTTTTTTCTTCTCCTACCTAAACCAAAAGATCCCTAAAGTGGACACATTCTTTGCCCCCCCCCACTAGCTTTCCCATCCCTCTATTATAGTTTTCATATGCTAATCTAACTCATAGATCCTATGAGATGTAGAATTGGAGAAGGCATAGACTAGGGGTTCTTTTTTGTATCATGAATGCCCTGGACAATCTGGCGAAACCTGTGTGTCCTTCTCAGAAATAATGTTTTTAAATACATAAAATAAAATATGTTCCGATTGCCAAGGAAATCTATTATATTGAAATATAATTATCAAAATACTTTTTTAAAAAGCTTATGGGACCCCAGATTAAGAACCCCTTTAATAGACAGGTTTGCTTTATCATGGAAAAGAGAGAGGGCTCCTCGAAAGATAGAGTGAGACCTGGAAGGGATCTCAATGGTCCCTTCATTTTACACAGGATGAATTTTGTCAGTTTGGCTAAAGTTTCCAAGGTCGTGAGTAGCAGAGCTGGGATTCAAACCTCAGTCCTTTGACTCCAAATCCAATTTTATTTTTCACCCTACAAGGATTTGAGACCAGGGGCATCATGCAAAGCAGATCAACCTTTGTCCGTGTCCAGCATTTTAAATCAAGTCCACTGTGATCATAACAAGTAGATCATAACTCAAATATGACATATACACACACATATATATACACATACACATATGCCTATACATATACATAGATAGGAATACTGAATAGCTTTCTCAAAAAAAAATAGCCCACAGATGTCAATATGATTTTATAGTTAATTCTAAGTACAAGTATACCAGTTGAGTACCAAGATAACGCCTGTCGAGTTATGGCCAATGAAGAAAAAGACGACCACAGCCACCCTGACTGATAGCCCCTATCAATATGGTAGCATGTCTTAATACCATAAGGAATGCCAAGAATTCTGTCTGGATCCTTGGTAGTGTTTGACAGTGACCTTATGAAAAACACCTGGTATGAAATATACATAAACTAATAAATAAGCTAATAATAAGTGCATTGAATTTGTTGAAATCATTATTTTGCAGCCCCAGTCAGGGGAATATGAGAAGCACATTCCACTGCCCAAACAATGATCAAAGTGACCATTATTCCCGCCAGTCTTGGCACACGTGCTGCTCAGGAATGGATTGATTAAAAGAGGGATTAACTCCCTGCTGTCCCAAGTTTGTTTCAATGCACTGAGCTTGCCTAAAAAACTGGTTGGAAACATGCTTGACTTGAGCTCTTGCTGTTTTCTGTGCTTCTTTCAAATTTGGCAGGCTACATACAGGCTCATGGTTCCTGCCTTCTTCATGGACCCCTCCCCAACCCAAACTCATCCTTCACTAGGGTTTCTATAGTTGCTGACCTGTGATATGTCATGCTGGTGAGGGCCAAGCTCATTCTGTGTGGGATATGGCCAAAGAAGCCCAGCCAAGGTGTAAATGCTATGAGAAATAATATGATAGAAGCAATGAACATTAATGTACTGGAAAACCAGTTATGACCAATCCTGAAAACTGAATTAAAACACACACACACACAAAATATAAATATGGCAGGTAACATATATGACCTTATAACTTTGTAAGAGGAAAAAAATATATTCCTTAGAGTACCCTTTATAGTTATGGTATCCAGGAGAGGTAGCATTACCCAGTGAATGGTGGGGAGCCAAGAAGCTGTGAATTCAAATCTTGCCTCTTATCAGTGTTGATCTGGTGACCGTGGGTCACTTACAGTCCTACTGCCCTGGGCATCTTTATGAGACTTTACGTTACAGACTTACATATTATATTCTTAAGTGTTTCCTTACTGAAATACTGCTAGATAAACATGCTATTTAATATGTGCCTTCTAGGATAGTGAAATCACAGATTTCTTAGAAGGGATACTCCCCACTTTGAGCCCTGGTAGTTTGCCTATAACTCAAGAAAGCCAACATTTTGCCCCTTGCTCAGGCTCTCACTTCATGAAAAAACCTCGGGTTTACATTTCTCTTATAGCAAAACACAACTATAAGTTACAGATTTGGACTATAAGTTACAGACGACAAGTTGCCCAACAGTTTTGGTAGGTAGCTTCCAACTCAGAAATTGAAATCAGGGATCCAGACTTTTCTCCTCTCCTCTCTAAAGGAACAAAACAGACCATGTCACCCAGAGATTTTGTCCCTTCCTGCTTACACTCATAATCTTTAGGGAGTTTGAACACTGTGTCTTGTTATCTCTTTGATACCAACCATTTGTCCCCCACTCATTCTATTTCCAGGCCCAACACTGCCTTGTTGGATCCTAGCTCTCCTGAGTTCTCTGCTGTGGTATCTGTAGGTGATTGGCTGCAGGCTATTAAAATGGATCGGTATAAGGACAACTTCACAGCTGCTGGTTACACCACCCTTGAGGCTGTGGTGCACATGAACCAGGAGTAAGTACTCAGCGATGTAACAAAAAAGGGTAAATCTAGATTTAATCAGTCTTTTAAATTTAATTTTATTTATTTATTTTGCTTGGAGCTTGCATACTCATCCCGCTCATTATGACATGGAATGCCTCTCATTTTGATTGAATGTAATTTTGCAAAGCACCCTACATTGTTACATTGGATTGCTTAATTAAACATTTCTCTACACCTGCCTTGTGCTATATTAATTGTGCCTGATTCAAATGTGTTTCTGCATCAGCCTCAGAAACGAGAAACCTGAGCCCTCCTTTCTCTCTCTTTTGCCCTGATGCAGTGACCTGGCGAGAATCGGCATCACGGCCGCCACGCACCAGAACAAGATCTTGAACAGCGTCCAGGCAATGCGGACCCAAATGCAACAGATGCATGGCAGGATGGTTCCTGTCTGAGCCAGTACTGAATAAACTCAAAACTCTTGCAATTAGTTTACCTCATCCATGCACTTTAATTGAAGACCTGCACTTTTTTTACTTCGTTCTCGCCCTCTGAAATAAAAATCTGCAGCATTGCTTGGTGGATGGAATTGCTGAAACTGTGGGGCCTCCACTATCGAAATGACAGCACGTCATTGAAACCAGACCTGGAACAAATTGTTTCTCAAAATATATCGCCGTCGATCCACAGTGTGTAATATACATGTACCTATATAAATATAACATCACCTCCAAGTTTTTGGTGTTGTGTTCGTCGCCAGATGCTGGGCTTCTACCCATAGCCTTTCTCCTCTCCCCTTGGAATTACATCCATAGTATTTTATTTGTGGGATAAATCACCCTCCTGCATCTTTCACTGGAATGAAGAATTTGCCCAGGATATCCTCTACAGACTTGATCTTGGTTTACAGGGCATCATAGATACTGAGGGAAAATCTCCGTGAAAAATACCATGTGGCTGCTCAGTACCTCACCATAGGTGCTTGGCTGGGGCCAGGCTTAAGCTGCCTTGTGGATTACTGGAAAAGAAAGGAAGAAAGAAAGAAAAACAGGGAAAAACATAACACGCTGAAACCTCGACAAATGAGGTCTGTTTCTTTTCTGGTTGTTTCTGTGCCATATAATATCTTTATCCTATGAACGCTATGGACTTTTTGTAACTACCTTACTGACATCTGCCTGTGACAATCTCGGATTGGCAACTTCCATACTTCCCTCGTTTTTAGAAGCAACCACAAAGCAAAAAGGTCAGTGAAAAAGCAAACTATGCATTTCCCCTGTTAACAGTCTGCTTACTTGAAATAATCACCTGATAAACATGCTGTTTAATCTCTGCCTTGTAGGACAATGAAATCATAGGTTTCTAAGAAGAGGCACTCCCTGCTCTGAGCTCTGGTAGCTTGCCTAAGGCTCAAGCAAGACAAAAATTTCCCTTTGCTTCAGTCTCTCACTTCATGCAAAAATCTAGTGATTACATTTCATTAGGAGCAGCCTTTTATGGCTCTGCTATAACTCTGGCTGAGCCCAAGAGAACACCTCCCTGTATTCCCTTGCCTTCTATAATAAGCCAATCTAACTATTTATTTTTTCCATTTTTTTTATTGCTACCATTTGCATTTAAAAAAAAAATTACAGTTGTTTCCCAGTGTTGGAAATGCTCATGTCATTGAACCTACCTGGTAACAAAGCATCTGTCCAAGAAAGCATCTAAAACTGACAGTTTGAGGCAATAATTCAAACTTCTTATCCCCTCCCTACTTCTCTACATCTCATCCTCTGATCTATAAAACTCACTCTAGAATTAACTTAATTTGCAATTAAGATGAGTTTATCTGTCTTTTAGTATTTTCATTTACTTTATTGTAGGCATATTTTTATGGTATTGCTTCCTTTACACTGCATCATTTCAAACTTTTCTTACCATGTCTCTTTGGATTAGTGGTATTTATTTTTCTTAAGAATGAATTAGGGGGGGGCCCTAGAAAGAGGGGGGATGCAGTGGATAGAGCACCGGCCCTGGAGTCAGGAGTACCTGAGTTCAAATCTGGCCTCAGACATTTGAAAATTACTAGCTGTGTGACCCTGGCCAAGTCATTTAACCCCAACTGCCTCACCAAAAAAAAAAAAAAAGAATGAATTAGTAGGGGCAACTAGATGGCACAGTAGTGGATAAAGCACTGGCCCTGGATTAAGGAAGACCTGAGTTCAAATATGACCTCAGACACTTGACACTTACTAGCTATGTGACCTTGGACAAGTCACTTAACCCTCATTGCCCCCCCCCCCCAAAATGAATTAATGAATGAAAAAGCAAATTTATTGAAACCTTACTGTCTTGTAAGTATTGTGCTAAGGGCCAAGAATATACACACAAGCAAGCAAGACAGTACCTTATTTGATAAGCTTGCATTCTTTTTTTTTTTTTTTTAGTGAGGCAATTGGGGTTAAGTGACTTGCCCAGGGTCACACAGCTAGTAAGTGTTATGTGTCTGAGGCCAGATTTGAACTCAGGTACTCCTGATTCCAGAGCCGGTGCTCTATCCACTGCACCACCTAGCTACCCCTAGCTTACATTCTTTTATTTTTTAGTGAGGCAATTGGGGTTAAGTGACTTGCCCAGGGTCACACAGCTAGTAAGTGTTATGTGTCTGAAGCCGGATTTGAACTCAGGTACTCCTGATTCCAGGGCCGGTGCTCTATCCACTGCGCCACCTAGCTGCCCCTAGCTTACATTCTAATAGGGGAGGACAGCATACAGATAGGAGAGTAAAGGACACTTAGGGCCATAATAGGGAACAATGATATGCCTTTTCTGGAAACAATGGCAGAATTGATTGGAGCAGGGTTCAAGAACTGGAGGTGGGAGACATGGAAGGAGTATGCAAGTGGCATCAAGGTGGCTGATGGGTCCATTGAAAAGAGTGTTGAGGAATGGGGAGATGGTGAACACGCTTGGGTGAATATGTACTCCGTGTCAGTAAGGTAGGACTTTGATCAGGGAAGCCAGACAGTTCATAATAGTAGGACATTGGGAAGAAAAATGGGAAATAGTCCACATTCTCAACCCTACAAAATACACCGAGGTAAAGAGAGGAGAAACAGTCTACTCCACCCCCACCCCCCAGACTAATGGAGACTCCCCTTTCCTTCTATTTGCCCTGGAGGTCTTGGAACTTCCCCCCACCCCCATTTAGACTTTGAGTTCCTTGAGAACAGAGACTAGGACTGTCTTTTGCCTTTTCTTATATACTTAGCACAAAGCCTGGCACATACTAGGTGCTTAATAAATGTTTATTGACTCTAACTCTGGCACATACTAGGCACTTCATAAATGTTTATTGACTGATTAACTGAAGAAGAAACACTTCTAGGCCCTCTTTTCTTTTTTCTTTAATACTCCTTTCCTGTCACATTGACCAATAATAGGAACAATAAACAGGATCAGACAGGGAACAATTCCAAGGCCCCCAACTAGACAATCTGAGACAACTGGTCATAACTTGCCCATTATAGACACTGCACTGATATACTCCTCCTGCTCTTCCCTTTTCATCCCCAAAGCCTTCCGTTGAATGGCTCTATTCCACACACCTCAGCAACAGTTCAGAAAATTCTTCTTCAAGTTGTTGGCTTAAATAGCTCCATTTAATCTCCAAAGCAACACTCTGGATATTTATTTATTTATTGGACTGGGAAAATCTAACTTCTTTAACTATGCCATTTCTATCACCTCTAAACAATGGCAGGCTGATTTTTTTTTTTAAACAACATTCCCCTCTAGGCTTTAACCTGAAAGCTACTTCTTTAGTGCATGTGATGTTAAATTTGATGCTGTCAAGTGATGGCAGTTGGGTGAAAACCTCATTTGCAATACTGGTAGTAAAATCTTTTCTGTTCAGAAGGAATTTGAGATTTGTTTAAAAAAAAAAAAAGCTATTCCAGTGATTTGTGTTTTAGTGCCACTTCAGCTGATGCCTAGGAGACCTAGATATTTATGGGAAGATATGACAAATGTAGATTAGTTTTGTTTTTTTTACTTGTTTAGAGTAACCCAACCTTCCACTTCTTTCAGGAAACCTATTGAGAATTTTATTTTCTCCTTCTGTGAACAAGTTCCAAAGGCATAGTCTTATCTTTTATGGGAGAGGAAAAAAAAAAGCCCCCCCCCCCCCAAATCAACACCAGGATTTATATTGGAAAATTTTGGAGAATTTAGGGTTGTTTTGACTTTAGCTATAGTTGACTTTTATATCATACAGTATTTCAGCTGATCCTCACAACATCTTGTGAAGTGGGTTTTATCTTTATTTTCCAGATGAAGTGCAGAGTGATTAAGAGATTAAGTAGTTTGACTAGGGTCTCACCACTAGGTTTGGTGCTATTGTCAATAATGATTATTATCATTATTAATAATAACAATAATAACATTTATATAACACTTTGAGGTTTACAAAGTGTTTTTATTAATCTCTCATTTGATCATCCCAACAATCCTGGGAGGTAGGTACTATTATTATTCCCCATTTTAGAGATGAGGAAACTGAGGCATACAAAGGCTAAGTGACTTGACCAGAATCACACAGCTAGTAAATATCCGAAGGCAGATTTGAACTAAGGTCTTCCTGATTCTAGATCTATTCACTATGCTGCATGATATTTAAGTAAACAAGTACTTGGTAAGCACCTACTATGTGCCAAGTACTGTGCTAAGGCCTGGGGATACAAAGAAACTTCTGATAATTCCAAAATGTTATTCAAAATCTCCACAGTTGTCAACCTTGGCATTAGTTAATTTTCTTATGCTCAGTAAATACCTCTATAAAGCAGGAACTGGTAGGTGATTAAAATGAAGGTCAAGGTTGAAGCCATTTTTACAGTGAATTTGTTTCAAATGCTGCCTTCTTAGTTTAACACCTTTAATGTGAGAAACAACATCAAAAAAGACAAATTGTCTGGTGTACTGTTGGCTAAGGACATTGAAAGGTATTTTTGGCTTACCTTTCCCACTGACACACTATAGGCATCAGAGTAAATATATGATGAAAATATAAATGTGGACAATGGGAGGGAGGGGACCAAATACCATCTAAGCCTGAGAATGAGGCAGATCTAGGGTTTGAATTCAGGTCTGTCTATGCTGAGTGTGACCCTGGGAAAGTCACTTAGCCTTTTTTGTAGCTCTGTCTCTCCACCTGAAAATTAAGGATAATGATACCCTAGTAATGATACCTTAGCTAACTCACAGGGATGTTGTAAAGATATGTGAAATATTCTTATGTGAAACACCTTGAGCCCCTGAGAAGAAAGGTGCTATATAAATCCAGGCTAGTTGTAGTATCATTCATCCATCTTTCATTGGTGATTCAGAGTGTTTTATTGAGACATGCCAGACAGGGGTGAAATTAAGTTCATTAACATAGTGTAGTACAGAAAGGGACTTACTCTTTCTGTACAAGCAAGCATATTTTTAAATTCAATTAAACAAAGTCTTGAACATATTATCTTTCCCCCGAAGCCCTCCCTTCTTCCTGACTTCTCAATTATTGTCAAAGATATGATCATCCTCCCTGTCACCAGACTTGCAAGCCAGGTATTATCATTGACTCTCTCTCTCTCTCTCTCTCTCTCTCTCTCTCTCTCTCTCTCTCTCTCTCTCTCTCTCTCTCTCTCTCTCTCTCATTTTTGTCTCCTGCTTCCCCTGCCTATCTCTCTCTGTCTGTCTTTCTCTCCTGCCCTCCTCTCTGTCTATGCCTCTCTCTGTCTCTCCCTCACTTTTCTGTCTCTCTCTCCCTCCCACCCCACCTTACCCCTTCTTTCTTTTTCTCTCTCTCCCACCTCTCTTCCTCTCTCTCATTTTCTCTGTCTCTCCCCTACCCCCTCCCTGTCTCTGTTTCAGTCTCTCTCTCTCTCTCTCTCTCTCTCTCTCTCTCTCTCTCTCTCTTTTTGTGAGGCAATTGGGGTTAAGTGACTTGCCCAGGGTCACATAGCTAGTAAGTATCAAGGGTCTGAGGCCGGATTTAAACTCAGGTCCTCCTGAATTCTGGGCCAGTGCTCTATCCACTGCACCACCTAGTGGCCCCCCTATCTTTCTTTGTCTCTGTCTCTCCCCCACATCTCTCTTTTCCTTTCTCTCCCAGCCCCTATCTCCAATCATTTGCTAAGTCCTGTCATTTCTTCCTTCAATAAACCTCTCCTACCACCACCATGAAAGAAATTTGAGTTCAGATGACCTGGGTTCAAATCCTGCCCTTGTCACTTCCTATATGACCTTGAGCAAATCTCTTCCCTTCTCTAGGATTTAGTTTCCTCATCTGTAAAATGAATGCTTTGGAATAGAAAGCTTGTAAGTTGCTTTAAAATAACCACAGCTAAACTGAAGTGCCTATGAACCTACTAAGATAGGTTCATGAAGATTCGACTGAACATCTACTTAGTGAAAGGCACTGTGCTAGGTGCGAAACCAAAGCAACATTGCATTCTGGTTATGGAATAGCAGCTGGAGTGTCATGCAGGGAAGAGCTACTGTGCTCATTTGACTAGAGAAATACAGTAATATATAAAAGGACTGGGAAAGGCCGGCAGGAACCAGAATACAGAATTGGCAGTCTAAGGATTCTCTATTTTATCCTAGAGATAATAGAGAGCCACTGATAGTCTCTGAATAGGGGAGTGGGATAATTAAATGTGTGTTTTAGGAATATCTGGTTGGCACCTGTGTGGTGGCTTGGAGAAGAGAGAGACTTGATTCAGGGATAGCACAAGGAGGCCATTAAAATAGTAAAAATAAGGGGTTTTGAGAGTGGCGACTGCATGGGTGGAGAGTGGGGGAGGGAAGTGAGAGAGGCCATGGAGGTAAAAATTAAGCTAAATTGGAAGCTGTTTGGATATGGAGGGGAGTGGTGAGAGAGAAGACAGAGTCAACACTAACCCCAAGGTTGTAAAAAGGGGTGACTTGGAGGGATGTTGGAACCCTCAACAAAAATAGAGAAAAAAATCTGAAGGAAGCATAGGTTTAGAAGGAAATATGATGATTTTGGTGTTGGGGACCTTGAATTTGAGATGACTATGGAACATCTAGATGGAGAGATCCAGTAGGCACTGATAATGTGGTCCTGGTGTTCAGGAGAAAGATTAGGCCTAGATATTTAGATTGGGGAGCTTTATCTATAGAGATAATAATTGAAGAGGTGATTGTCAGAGGTGATGAAATGAACAATGAAGAGAATGTTAAGAAAAAAACAGAATAAAATCAAGGTTTAACAGAGTTTTGGATACCCCAGAAGACTCATATTAGGACGATGAGACAATTCTTGGTCAGAAAGCTCATGAAATGTTTATCCCAAACCCTATTATAAATACCTCTGCAATGAATGGCATTAGATAACACAGCTATTTTTTTTTTAATTTCAAAGAGTGAACCATACTAATAATGCTTTGTTACAATGTATTGCCTTCCATACATAATCCCACACAATAAATATTTTTACCATAAAGGAGTTGCCTGTGGAGAGCTGACCTCTTACCGGCCTTTTGTTCAGAGGACAACTAGCCAAAATTCTATTCATTTTTGCAAAATATCCACTAAAACAAAATGAAACCCCAAACCATCTAGATCCTTATTTGGGGAAAATGAATGGAGAGGGATAGAAGGAGATATATATTTGCAACCACCCTTTGAAGAAAATGGAATTTCTTTACTGTCGTCATCCTTAGAACAAAAAATCTACCAGCCCAAATTGTGGGTGAGCCAAGTTTGTTACAGTGAAAACTGAGCCATGTAGAGATGCAAAGCCTGATTTTGCACCATTCCCTCTTCTTGCATTTTCCATGGAAACCATGCAGAGATCCTCATAATCATACCCAAGATTTCAAAGACTCCATTTGTTGGCCTCCATTTATTCTATAGTGGAAACCATTTGAAAATCAATCTCATTTTTAAAACGTATATCTTATTAGTTACAATGAATGGCCTGAATAGGTGACTACTTGAGGACATTAGTGGTTGCACCCCTCACTTTAAAATTACAGAGGGAAGACTTGATAGGTGAACTCAATCTTAAGGAAAACTTTCTTTTCTATCTTCTGGAATTCTAGCTGAACACAATATATTCTTCAAACAATTCTCACTTAAGAAGAAATAGCCCCTAAGAATTGATTTTAATAATTTATTTGCCTTTCCTCTCCTTCCTTCATATCAAAAGAAAAAAAGTAGTATTCTAAGTATAGACCTTTGACTATTATGATTTTTTTTCATAGATTACAGGTTCCTATACTGACTGCTATATACTCCTATATTCCTATTGCTCAATGCTGTTAGAGGTATAATAATATCAATAGTCTTAATAGACTTAATAGTCAAAATGAACCAGGTCAAAAATGGTACTTATATTCAGAGGAGATTTTTTACACATTGGAACAACATAAATGACTTCATTGTCTCAATGGCAACCTCCCTTGATGCCACAGTAATATGTAGGTTGTGATGGACTAGTTTCCAGTGACCACCCCACCCAGAAGATTCAGTTTCTAATTACTTTGATCAACATTTTTGGCATCCAATTTAGTTTCCTCACTTTGTCTCATAGTCCAAGAGTTCCTTTCATCCTTTAGAGAAGATCATGTTCTTATCACTGTTATTGGCTAATTATTGAATTAAACAACTATCAGTCAGTTAGTAAATATTAGCTCCGTGCTTAACATTTGTCACATGATTCATTTGAAAAGCCATCTTATTATTATCTAATATGTTATTTTTAAATTCTTGATACTTCTCTGTCATCAATCAACCAAAAAATATTTCTGTAGCATCTAGTAAATTCAAGATATGGGTTCTAGGTTCAGGAGAAAGACAGTTAAAAAAATAGTCGCTGCCCTCAAAGAATTTTTCGATCTATTGGGCTATCTATCTATCTATGTCTATCCATGCATCTATCAATTATCTATCAGTCTATCTCTAACCATTGCCTATTTGTCTATCTAGCTATCATCTATCCTTCTATCTATTTATCTATCTATGTCTATCTACCTAGGTATCTAATCTATTCATAAATATTAATAAATCAAATAAATTCTTCTCCCTTGAGATTGGTGGTGTCAACTAGATGTAATACTTTAGGATTTTGTGCTGTATTAGAAACAGTCATTTATTCCTTGGTGAAACAAAATTTTAATGAGTCCCTGCCATATATAAACATCTTGCTACATGCTTAGGCAGGTGACGGTTAGATAAGATATAGCCACTGACATCATGTAGTTTACAATGGGAAAAACTAATGTATTTATTTCATGTTCTGCAATTAGGTGGTTAACACTTCTCTACAAAGAGTTACAGAATATAGGGTTTTAAAATTGGAAAAGACCCCAGAGATCATCTAGTTGGATTCTGGGGTAGTTAAGCATTTTTATCCCCATTTTTTTTTTCAGAAGAGAAAGGCAAGGTAGAAAGATTCAGCAAAAGTGCATAACTGAGCTAAGATTAGAACCTGAAGCCCTCTTCCCGTCTCATTTTGGAGGTTGCTGTTTAACTCACTGAGTCATACTTTCTGACCAGATCTTTTTGTAGAGAAGGCTTGAAGGTAGATTTGTGTCTGCCTTTAAACTTTGCCGGGATGTTTGCCTGATATGTTTTTGTCTTCTGTTTGTAGGGAAAGTGGATTCTTTTATTTTTGGCCTCACAGCCCTTCCCGTTGATCACATTGACCATGGGGAAAAGAAATTCAAGAAGCCAAACTTGAACTTGAATCCTTCCAAATTCCACGGGCCTCCTGCTTCCACTACGCCAGGTTGGGATGGAGCAGAGACATTGGACAAAAGAGCATTGGTCCCTAAAAAGCAAAAGCATGTGACTTTCAGATTTCCTTTTTTACATTGGAAGAAGACACCATCACTACTACCGACACCACAACCACAACACCACCACCAAACCTCCTAGGCTCAGCATCTATTCTTTCCAGTTGTCACTTTGAGGAATGTACTGTACTGAAGCGCTAGCCCTGCAGAGTCCCTGTTTTTCTCCTTGTTATGATTTTATTTATACATATTTCCATAGCTCTTTCCTGTATGTCACTGCTGCATCTGGATGATGGCAAGTGACCCCAAAACTACAGGTCTTAACATGGACGCCAAGTCAGGTGCCACCACGTTGAACAAAGCCAGTTCATGGGAGCTGCCTAGTATATGCATTGCTGAAGTTACATTTTACACGAGATGTGCCATTGCAGTGATATAAATATATTTTTTTTCTAGACTAAATAATGAGCTGACACTCTCTTTTGATGTGTGTACATAGGGGTGAGTGAGTGTGTGTGCGTGAGCGTGAGTGAGTCTGAGTGCAGGCATGTATGTACATGTATTGTCTCATGCTTAGAACTGCCTATGGATGTTTTGGAAAGCCCCTCCTAGGGTGCTGGCTTTCCACCGCATCCAAGCTAACAAACTACATGAGATAGTGGGTCTGTAGACTGTCTTTCCTACTAGCAAGAAAACACAGATGTGTTAAGTTTCCTGTATCTAAGTGTATTTTGTAGCTGCCACACTAACCTTAATCAATAATCCTGCAGCCTAAGACGGAGGCACTTTCACCTTAGTTACGGAACAATTGATGAAAAAAAAAAAAGTCCGTTCAGTTGATGGAGCAACCATCAATGTTGCTAATTCTGATTCAAGTCATTTCAGAATCGCACTTATTGAAAGAGGGAAGGGGATGAGATCTGTATCTGGTTACCTGAAATGTAAAACAACAAAAGCCTATTTTCCCGCATAAATGGACTTGTTAAATGTGAACAAATATATGCAATTCTTACATACAGTCAGAGCTGCATTCTGACATCAGCGTCAGGTGCTAAGAAGGTTGTGTCCTACAATTAATAGCTTGTCTCCCCACATCACAGAAAACCACATGCCAGTGATGCTTGAGGGTACACTCTTGGGTCCAAGCCAAGTAGCTTTGAGCACTTCCAAGTTCCCAATTTTCATGGAAAGTTACTTTTGTAAAGGGAAATAATCTACCACAAACTCCTTTGGCCCTCACAATGGCACCAGCATCTAGAATCCGAAGTCTAGAATGTGAAGATTGAGTGTTGAAAAATGCTACTCGTTCTTGGACGGGAAATGTATACCAAACTCCAGCCAACGTACTGCCATTCTGTGGGTTCTGTTAAGCGACTGCCTTGCACGATGGTTGCAAAGATTGCTATGGCATCATGTATCAGGAAAAAAAAAACACACCACTAACGAGAGGCAAAATGCTGAACCTATGCCCACCATCAACCAACCTTGATTGTATTCAGACAGGGCGTGCGGCACCGTACTCTAGAAACTGTACTAGAGAGTCAAAAGTAATTTTCCTGTATGTTACCCCTCCTTACGCCCTTAATTTTTTTTAAAGGGAAGTGCCTATAAATAGATACTTGGAGAATAAAAGTATAAACCATAGGTTGCTCTGAGCAGACACTCTCTCAAATATAAGTTTATTTCCTGATCTCTAAAATGAGAGGGGCTAGATAATTGGCCAAAGAGGTCTACTGTGCTAGAAGCAATAAACAGGATGAGGGACCCTGTTTTTGCTCCACTTTATATCTTCCCTAGAACCTAGCACAGTGCTTTGCACATAGTAGGCACTTAATAAATGTCTTCTTTTTAATTGAGTTGAATCGATTGTGATCTGAGCACTGTCACAAATACCGCAGGCTCAGATAGCAAATTGCCATCACCTAGTGAACAAGGCAGCTTTAATTAATCTCCCTCTTCAACCCAGACCAAATTATGTGATGCCAGTGTTTGTCTGCCGACCCCTTGTTTTTAAAGGAAGTTATCAATAGGAAACTCTACTAAGCAAACTGCAGTATGGTGGGGGTTGAGGGAGGGAGGGGGGCTAGGGGAAGGTTGTGCTCTTGACAATGCTGGTAAATATACTTTGAGATCTCTTGCTGTATTCAATTTATGATGGAGGTGTGTATTAATGCATACACACTTATATCCATGTATATGTTTGAAGACAAAAAAAAAATCTCACCAGGAAATGAGACTTTGAAAAGCAATATTTTCATTTAACATTCTCCTACCAAGAACAAACATTGACACAAACTAAAGAGTGCATTTATTTTTTTGTATCACTGCAAGTATATTGGAATATGCAAGGACTGTGGTTAAAATTAGAATGTATAAGGCATATTATAATTTAGTTCATGCTAAAAAAATTTTTTAACAGACCATTGCTTGGTTTATAAATGTCCATAAGTTTGAGTGATCTCTGAGTTAGACATAGATTTTCTATTTTGTTTTAATTTGTCATTTTTTTTCTTATTTGGACTTTAGGTACACATAACTTATGTCATTTATTTATGGTCTTTTATACCTAGTTTGTAAAATTGTAAAATAGCAAACTCAATGCAAAAGTTTGCATTTGAAAATAATAAAGTAGTTGCTGTACCAACCCGAAATAGACTTGCTTCTTTTAAGCATCTTTGTCTGAAATTAGGTATTTCTGTGAATTCCCCCTCTCCCCAACATACACACACACACACACACACACACACACACACACACACAGTCTATTGTGTTCCATTTGTTGTTGGTTCATGATTCAAGTAGAAAAGCTTGGAGTGGCCCCAACTTAATACAGCACAAGCATGCACGTCCACCTGAGCTCCACTCTTGGGAACAAGAAAATAGCACATGGGGCGGAGAGTTTACTAGATTGCCTAACCCTGGCATCCTTGCCGCCTGACGGATTCCACCATCACCTTGCCTAAGGGCTGTCCTCTGTCACTTTGAGGAATGTACTGTACTGAAGCCCTAGCCCTGCAGAGTCCCTGTTTTTCTCCTTGTTATGATTTTATTTATACATATTTCCATGGCTCTTTCCTGTATGTCACTGCTGTATCTGGATGATGGCAAGTGACCCCAAAACTACAGGTCTTAACATGGATGCCAAGTCAGGTGCCACCATGTTGAACAAAGCTCTTACACCACAAAGAGCAGACAGGCATCCCCAAATAGGTCAGCAGTTTGTTTTTGTTTTTTTATTTTGTTTTGTTTTGTTTATTCAGGGCAATGAGGGTTAAGTGACTTGCCCAGGGTCACACAGCTAGTAAGTGTCAAGTGTCTTGCCGGATTTGAACAAAGGTCCTCCTAAATCCAGGGCTGGTGCTTTATCCACTGTGCCACCTAGCTGCCCCCTAAGTTGATTCTTCTTGAAAGGGTCCAGTTCCCCTCTCCATGGAAAGAATCTTGTTCTTAGTATTTCTTTTCTTTTCTTTTTATTTTTTTATTGCAGAGCAATGAGGGTTAAGTGACTTGCCCAGGGTCACACAGCTAGTAAATGCCAAGTGTCTGAGGCTGGATTTAAACTCAGGTCCTCTTGAATCCAAGGCCAGTGCTTTATCCACTCTGTCACTTAGCTGCCCCAGGCTTATTCTTTAAAAGAAATTTAGAAGGCCTTCTAGTAAAACCCCTGTGGGAGTCTGAGGACTAGAGATGCTGGGCCACTTTCCAGAGGTCACACAGTAACAGTTGAAATTCAACATAGCACTTTCTTCCTGTACCACACTGAACTCAAAGAGGTTCGTTTTTTTAAGCTCTGAGGGTTTTGATTTTCTCATTAAAATTCTGGGAGTTCTTGGAGCTATGTGTGTAAGATACCCTAAGAGAAATTATTTGACAATGATTTATCATTTATTTATCCATCCATCCATCCATCCATCCATCCATCCATCCATCCATCCATCCATCCATCCATCCATCCATCCATCCATTCATTCATTCATTTAGTATTTGACAAAGAGCTCATGGGTGGGGCATAGAGAGAGTAGGCATGAAGACAGGAGCCAAGAAACCAAACAGAAAGTGAATAAAAGATTTACTTCTCTCAGCATTTTACCCAGGGCCAACCCTTTCTTCACTCTAATAATATGGGGCTAGACAAATCTATACTTTTATTTTGTAAAGAAAGCCATTAGTGTAGAGTCACTTCTAGGTTGAAAATATCACTAGATTAGAGAAGAGTTAATGATAATATCTCTAAGGTTTGCAAAGCACCTGTAAGCACTATTAATTTTTCAAAGTACTTTCATGATGATAGCTAGCATTTAGATAATGCTTTAAGGCTTGCAAAGTGCTTTGTAAATATGATCTCAACGGATCCTCACAACTCCGGGAAGTAGGGGGCATTATTGTTCCCATTTTACATATGTGAAAATTGAGGCAAAAAGTCATCGTCTATTATCCAGGGTCACATAGTTAGAACATGTCTGAAGCTTTGCATGTATTATATCATTTGATTAAATTCATCTGATTAGATTCAAAGGACAACACTGAAGATATTGTAGGGATGAAGTTGACAGGTAGATACCTTTAATCTTTGAATTTGATATTATAGGGAATACACAACGTATCCCTCATCACTGTGAGAGACTTTAAGCTACATGGACCCTGGGTTGAAACTTGTATTACGTTTCTTGTGTTCTTATTGTCCTTGCTGCTCTCACATTTTTTTTTTAATTTCATTTTTTGCTTTTGTACTATATACCTCTCAATTACTCTTAACTTAAGATAAGTTCTTCACTCACAAATAAGAAACGCTTTCCTTACAAACAGTACCTTTGTGCCCACTCACACCTCTCCCAAAGGAAACTGCAGAAAGAGACTGGTCCAAAGGAAGTTATGTTCACTCTACCCTATTATCCAGGCTACAGTATCCAGACTCCATCAGGCCTCAGCTCCACAGCAGCTCTCCATCAAGTTAGAGAAACAATGTAGTATATGGTGAAAAGAGAGTGAGACCTGAAATTAGGCCGTCAAATCCCACTTCTGACAATTCCTAGCTGAATGAGAGAAATCACTTAACCTGGACATCTAGAAAATAATGAGGTTGGGCCACATGGCCTATAAGCTTCCTTCTAGCTTGAACTCTATGATCCTAAGAATTCCCTTGATTGCTTCTCAAAGATATATAAGAGTTGAAGTTAGAGCCCAGGTTTTCAGGCTGATTCCCCTGGTTTGAAATCTTGGCTTTGGAACTTCTTGACATTGAGAATATCCTTGCCTCTAGGTGCAGTTCAAAAGGACCTGTTCCATGAAGTATTTCTGAATTGCATTGGCTAGAAAGAATTCTTCATTCTCTATGTGCTCCCAGATGCTTTATTCTGTACCACTCATGATCCTTGTGGATATGTGGCATATCATCTCCCATAACTGAACCGTACACTCCAGGAAAGCGAGAACCGTGTCTTCTTATTCAGTTTCACTTTCTCGACAGGGCCTACTGCAGCTCTTCACACGTTGTTGTTCAGTTTTGATCCCATTTGGGATTTTCTTGGCAGAGATAATGGAATGGTTTGCCATTTCCTTCTTCTGCTCATTTTACAGATGAGGAAACTGAGGCAAACAGGATTAAGTGACTTGCCAAGGGTCAGAGCTACTAAGTGTCTGAGGCCAGATTTGAAGGCATGAAGATGAGTCTTCCTGATTCCAAACCTAGGGCTCTATCCACTGTGCTACCTACCATTCACTTGTAGGAGGCACTTAAACAATATTTACTAAAGAGAATCATACAAGATCCCACAACCAAGTTTGCTCAACTGTTTCATCAGTGGACTTTGGTGAGTCCATTGGTTAAGTCACATATACACCAAAAACATGTACCAATCCATTCATTTTCACAACATAATTTTCCAGTTAGTGAGATTTATACTACAGGGATTATGTGAGTTTATTATCCTTGCTAGACTATGGGTGGCCCAACCATAAATTAAGTATTGTACTACCTACCTCACTGTGTTTAGTAAGAATTAATTTATGGTTGAATTCCCCTTCTCTGCTTTTCACTAAAAGCATAGAATAACTTGTTGCTTCACAGATACCAAGATACTGTATCTCCTAGAGGAGGGGGTAATGATTTTCCTAATTATTGTTTCCATGCTCTAAGCATAAAGGCCTCAGACAGGTCTTCTCACGGACCATTTTTTCCCCTGAGGATGTTCAGGTGCTATAGGGAGAAGCTAATAATTAACCAAGCAGAGCCAGGAGATAGACCCAGAGACAAGGAGCAAATCAGCTCAAACCAAAGAAAAGGCAGCAATATGACAAACATGGTGAGAGACAAGGAAGAATTAAGGTCACAGGATCATAGGCATTAAGATGCAAAGGACCTTAGAGGTCATGCAGTTCAGCCTTAGAATTTAAAATATTTTTATTGATATCTTTAACTTTGATATCATCTTCAGCTATGCATATAACTCCTCTCTCTTCCCTACTTTTGCTATGCTATTCAATGAACCATCTCTTGCCACAGCAACAAATAAACAAAAAGTCAATAAATGAATGGGTAAATAAATGAATGATTGAAAAAAATGGCAGCGGGGGTGGGGTGGGGTGGGGTGGGGAGAAGCATCTCAGGAAACAAATCAAAACAAAGTAGGACAATGTCCAAACTCAGTTTGACAGTTTGACAGTGTTCCAAACCAATGATCCACCAATAGTCCTCTTTAATGAAGGCAAAGGAGAAGGGGGTAATTTTCTCATCTTTTCTTTAGGGATACTCTTGGTCATTAAAATTGATTAGTTTAGTTGCTTGTTTTTGTTCTTTTAATTTACATTTCAACTGCCTCATTTTGTATTTTGCCCAAGGTCATATAGGTCATGAGTGGCAAAGCTGACATTTGAACTCAAGTCTTCTGAGTTCTTTTTTCATGGCATCAGAGAATAACACAATCTGAGATATAATTTGAACTCTGGACCTTTGACTCCCAAACAGTGTTCTTTTCACTGTAGATCACACAACCAGTTCATATTAGGGCTGAGGCTAGTCGGTCTTTTTTATTGCATTTTGTTCTTCTCAAAACAAAGGTGGAATTATACCTTTTGGAAAAGAAAAGAGGAAAGCCTAAACCTGGATACCATGACAAAAGAGGGAATAGTAGGAAAGCAAGAAGAGACAATAGCCATGAGTAAAAGGAAGAGCAAACTCAGACTCACTTGTTTCACAGGTGTTCATGATTGCTGTGAAACTGGAACTAAAACTAGAGGACCCTTGCCCTTGACATGGGTGAAGCCATTTTAATGAGCCACAAACTAAGGGAATTGCTGGTTCTAAGATGAACTAGCTCCGTGATTTTCATCAAGTCACTTTTTCTTTCTAGAATGAACTTTCTGTGAGTTTTAAGTGAAAGTTGGGCCTATATGGTCCTTTTTTGCTCTAAATTTTGATGATTTTTTTTTTTTTTGGTAACAATCAGTTCTACAGCAGTAATGCAAGCAGGTCCTTTGCACTATTTTCTTTCTTTCTTTCTTTTTTTTAAAGTGAGGCAATTGGGGTTAAGTGACTTGCTCAGGGTCACACAACTAGTAAGTGTTAAGTGTCTGAGGCCGGATTTGAACTCAGGTACTCCTGACTCCAGGGCTGGTGCACTATTTTCTTAATGGAAAAAAAAGTGAAGCACAAAGGGGCAATGACTTACCCAATGTAAATAAAAGTGACACAATAACTTACCCTGTGTTAGTAGCTGTGAGAACACTTTCCCCCCATACTTCAAGAAAATGGGCAAAAAAGTTTACCTTCTATAATGAAAGAAAAATAGTCCTAAATATTTTGTTTGTTTTTAAATGCACTTTGAAACTTGAAATCAATGCAAAGTATATTCTTATATACATTATAATAAGAAGGACAGCATGGTACTGTTGATAGAGGGTCAGCCTGAAAGTCTGGAAGACCTAGGTTTAAGTCTTCACCTCTGACATATAAGGACTGGGTGACCCTGGACAAGGCATTAGATGGATCTCTTTGTACCCCAAGTAATTCTCTAAGATGATAAATTGAAAGTGAGTTGTCAGATATATCTAGCAGAGGGAGTTTCCATAATAGGCACTCCTTATACCCATTAAATAGTAGGTTTGAAGCAGGAAAAAAATCCTTATATGAATTTACATCTTGACAACATGTTAAGGTTTACAAAGTACTCTGTTCATAACCACCTTGTCAAGTAGGTATTGCAAATACTAAGGTATTAATATTATCCCCATTTTACATATGAATAAACTGACGCTCAGACAGATGGACTCTTTGATTCAAAATCACAAAGCTAGTAAGACTCAGAGCCCAGATCCAAAGCCAAGTGTTTTGATTCTGAGTTTGTCTCTCCACTACACTGAGGTTTCCCCAGTAATAGTGTAACTAGTTCATAGAATCTTAGGTTTAGAAGAGAACTTCATTTACCAAGGGAAGATATTGAGACTCAGAAATTTGATATGATTTGTCTAAGACCCCACAGACAGGACCAAAGCCAGAACTAAAACACAGGGCTACTGACTCCTACTTATCTGGGTATGCCACCCACACCTGCCTAATGCCCTCCTCTACCAATCCAAGGCTTCCTATTTGAAGGAGAACTGAATTTTACCTACCAATGATTAGTATGACAAGATCCATTAGATGGTGAGCAAGGGCTATTTTTTTTCCCTTTCTTTGTATTCCCAGCATTTAGCATAGTGTCTGGCACACAGTAGGCATTTAATAAATGTCTATCAACTGACTGAAGGCAGTGTTTCTGACACATTGTAAAATTTTAGCTCCTACTTTCTTGGTCGGTGGCATCCTCTTTTAAGCAATGATCTGGGCAGCATATGCACAAGTCACAGCCCTGGCTAAGATTTGAATTTTTCCAACCATGTTAAAAAATCAAAATAGATTGTGACAATGAAAAAGTGCACAGTGCACTTAAATCAACAACATAATTAAGACTTGTAGCAACATTGCAGGCCCTGACCTCCGTTATTTTACCCTTTCCCTTTTGAGGAAGTGCCCTTGGGCCATTGACTGCCTCTCCTTCGAATGGGTAATAGGTCTCTGACATATCTTATTTCTGGCAGTAGCCCGGGACTTAATTTGGGGTTTATAACAGTCCTACAGAAAATCTGACAAACTCTTAAAAGAAAACACAATTAGGACCAAAAGTATTGGGTTAAAACCAGCACAGCAAAACATGTCTGCTGTTTTGTGCTTGGCTGGACAAGTCAGCCTCGAGAGAAAGATTGCTTTGATACCCTTCCACAGAAACTCTGTGCAGTACCCACAATACATAGGAGTCGATTCTAGTCTGGGAATCTGCAGTGTATCACCGCCTAGCAATCAGGCTGACGTATTCTAATGAGACCCATGTTGTTTGTAATCAGTCTGGCATTGCTTATTCTGATCTTTATTTCGTATGATGCACTTTGAAATGGCTCAGATTGCACCAGATGCTTTAAGAAGCAACATTCTGTTTTATTCCATTACCAATGTTTTTCCCCCCTTCCTCTATCAATTAACATAATTTCAAAATCTACCAGAAGAAGCAATGAATGGCTAAAAAGTTTCAAAGAAACTCAAGGATTTACTTGGCAAAAACAAAAGACACCATTTTGCTTTGCTTTCTTTTGTTTTGTTTTGTTTTAAATGGATCCAAAACAATAGAGAAAAATATGTTTTCAGGATTCACATCAATTTCAGGATTCAGATCCTATAAAATCACTCAACAGTTTTCACCTGTGATTTATTGAAAACTTAGGATCTTCCCATGGACTGATGGGCTTATAATTTCTTATTGCCTGTACATTAGCCTGTGTATCCTATTAGAGAATTACCATACCATTTACCAAACATTTAAGGTTTTCTTGAAGTTTTAACGTAGCTGGAAAATGTAATTTTTTTTTCCCCTCAAAGGGCAAAGGAATCCGGGCATATTAAGAGGCAACCAGAAAACATATGGATACTTGTGACTATCTTGTTTTATGGGTTATAGCTTCAGTTCTGATGGAAGATCTTCTGTGAAAACCTAGACTACTTTGATGAGTAGCATGGATGATAAATAGCATTTGCTTTCTTTGAATTGATACCGAAGCATTGATTGGCCAGGGTGCTGAAAATGTCACGGTATTGCTTTTTAGATAGCATATGGTTTCTTGGTGAAGGTAGGATAACTCTTCTTGACAGTGATCTTCCAAATTATGTTGCTGTTGTTGTTTGTCCTTTGTTCTCAAGTGATGTCACTACTTGCAGTGAATTGGATTTAAGGGAGGACTGTGCAAGGTCACCAACTTAACTCTCTTCTCCAGAGACATCTGGGTCCAGTAGCAAGATATATATTACTACAACTTGAGATGGCCCTGGATGTTTAAGGCAATCGGGGTTAAGAGACTTGCCCAGGTTCACATAGCTATTAAGTGTCTGAGGAGATTTGAATTCAGGTCCTCTTGACTCTAGGGTCAATGCTCTACCCACTGCACCACCTAGCTGCTCCTCTTGCAAATTATACAATGATATCTTCTAGATTATTCAGAAACCAAATCAATTAGACCCAAACCTCATTTAGAAAATTCAGATTGGGAATAAATACACCATCTTTCAAACTTAGAAAACAGTTCAATTCTAAATTTTAAAGTCAATAAAAATGATTCAAATATGATTAATAACTTCATATATTTGCATAGCACTTGAAGGTCTCCAAAATACTTTTCTTACTATAATCCTGTGACTATAAGTCACTTAGTTTTTTCTTGTCTCAGTTTCCTCACTGATAAAACAGAGTAATAATATGCACATCAGAGAGGCAGCATGTTATAGTATAAAAAAGAGTGATGGCCTTGGAGTCAGAATTTTGGGTCCAAGTCTGATTTTTGACAAATACTGCTTGTATGACTCTCCTTTAACCTCAAAGTGTCCTAGAACCTCTCTAAGACTCTAAGGTACAAAGAAGCTATAAATATGCATTGAATACCAGAAGAATATTCATTTGTGAGCTACTTAGGGCACTGAAATCACAAACAGTCCCGTTCATTCTTCTATTCCTATTGCCCA